>NW_027660158.1:0-224609 GCF_963210335.1 Falco punctatus
ACCCTAACACCCTAACCCTAACATACCCTAACCCTAACCCTAACCCTAACCCTAACCCTAACCCTAACCCTAACCCTAACCCTAACCCTAACCCTAACCCTAACCCTAACCCTAACCCTAACCCTAACCCTAACCCTAACCCTAACCCTAACCCTAACCCTAACCCTAACCCTAACCCTAACCCTAACCCTAACCCTAACCCTAACCCTAACCCTAACCCTAACCCTAACCCTAACCCTAACCCTAACCCTAACCCTAACCCTAACCCTAACCCTAACCCTAACCCTAACCCTAACCCTAACCCTAACCCTAACCCTAACCCTAACCCTAACCCTAACCCTAACCCTAACCCTAACCCTAACCCTAACCCTAACCCTAACCCTAACCCTAACCCTAACCCTAACCCTAACCCTAACCCTAACCCTAACCCTAACCCTAACCCTAACCCTAACCCTAACCCTAACCCTAACCCTAACCCTAACCCTAACCCTAACCCTAACCCTAACCCTAACCCTAACCCTAACCCTAACCCTAACCCTAACCCTAACCCTAACCCTAACCCTAACCCTAACCCTAACCCTAACCCTAACCCTAACCCTAACCCTAACCCTAACCCTAACCCTAACCCTAACCCTAACCCTAACCCTAACCCTAACCCTAACCCTAACCCTAACCCTAACCCTAACCCTAACCCTAACCCTAACCCTAACCCTAACCCTAACCCTAACCCTAACCCTAACCCTAACCCTAACCCTAACCCTAACCCTAACCCTAACCCTAACCCTAACCCTAACCCTAACCCTAACCCTAACCCTAACCCTAACCCTAACCCTAACCCTAACCCTAACCCTAACCCTAACCCTAACCCTAACCCTAACCCTAACCCTAACCCTAACCCTAACCCTAACCCTAACCCTAACCCTAACCCTAACCCTAACCCTAACCCTAACCCTAACCCTAACCCTAACCCTAACCCTAACCCTAACCCTAACCCTAACCCTAACCCTAACCCTAACCCTAACCCTAACCCTAACCCTAACCCTAACCCTAACCCTAACCCTAACCCTAACCCTAACCCTAACCCTAACCCTAACCCTAACCCTAACCCTAACCCTAACCCTAACCCTAACCCTAACCCTAACCCTAACCCTAACCCTAACCCTAACCCTAACCCTAACCCTAACCCTAACCCTAACCCTAACCCTAACCCTAACCCTAACCCTAACCCTAACCCTAACCCTAACCCTAACCCTAACCCTAACCCTAACCCTAACCCTAACCCTAACCCTAACCCTAACCCTAACCCTAACCCTAACCCTAACCCTAACCCTAACCCTAACCCTAACCCTAACCCTAACCCTAACCCTAACCCTAACCCTAACCCTAACCCTAACCCTAACCCTAACCCTAACCCTAACCCTAACCCTAACCCTAACCCTAACCCTAACCCTAACCCTAACCCTAACCCTAACCCTAACCCTAACCCTAACCCTAACCCTAACCCTAACCCTAACCCTAACCCTAACCCTAACCCTAACCCTAACCCTAACCCTAACCCTAACCCTAACCCTAACCCTAACCCTAACCCTAACCCTAACCCTAACCCTAACCCTAACCCTAACCCTAACCCTAACCCTAACCCTAACCCTAACCCTAACCCTAACCCTAACCCTAACCCTAACCCTAACCCTAACCCTAACCCTAACCCTAACCCTAACCCTAACCCTAACCCTAACCCTAACCCTAACCCTAACCCTAACCCTAACCCTAACCCTAACCCTAACCCTAACCCTAACCCTAACCCTAACCCTAACCCTAACCCTAACCCTAACCCTAACCCTAACCCTAACCCTAACCCTAACCCTAACCCTAACCCTAACCCTAACCCTAACCCTAACCCTAACCCTAACCCTAACCCTAACCCTAACCCTAACCCTAACCCTAACCCTAACCCTAACCCTAACCCTAACCCTAACCCTAACCCTAACCCTAACCCTAACCCTAACCCTAACCCTAACCCTAACCCTAACCCTAACCCTAACCCTAACCCTAACCCTAACCCTAACCCTAACCCTAACCCTAACCCTAACCCTAACCCTAACCCTAACCCTAACCCTAACCCTAACCCTAACCCTAACCCTAACCCTAACCCTAACCCTAACCCTAACCCTAACCCTAACCCTAACCCTAACCCTAACCCTAACCCTAACCCTAACCCTAACCCTAACCCTAACCCTAACCCTAACCCTAACCCTAACCCTAACCCTAACCCTAACCCTAACCCTAACCCTAACCCTAACCCTAACCCTAACCCTAACCCTAACCCTAACCCTAACCCTAACCCTAACCCTAACCCTAACCCTAACCCTAACCCTAACCCTAACCCTAACCCTAACCCTAACCCTAACCCTAACCCTAACCCTAACCCTAACCCTAACCCTAACCCTAACCCTAACCCTAACCCTAACCCTAACCCTAACCCTAACCCTAACCCTAACCCTAACCCTAACCCTAACCCTAACCCTAACCCTAACCCTAACCCTAACCCTAACCCTAACCCTAACCCTAACCCTAACCCTAACCCTAACCCTAACCCTAACCCTAACCCTAACCCTAACCCTAACCCTAACCCTAACCCTAACCCTAACCCTAACCCTAACCCTAACCCTAACCCTAACCCTAACCCTAACCCTAACCCTAACCCTAACCCTAACCCTAACCCTAACCCTAACCCTAACCCTAACCCTAACCCTAACCTAACCCTAACCCTAACCCTAACCCTAACCCTAACCCTAACCCTAACCCTAACCCTAACCCTAACCCTAACCCTAACCCTAACCCTAACCCTAACCCTAACCCTAACCCTAACCCTAACCCTAACCCTAACCCTAACCCTAACCCTAACCCTAACCCTAACCCTAACCCTAACCCTAACCCTAACCCTAACCCTAACCCTAACCCTAACCCTAACCCTAACCCTAACCCTAACCCTAACCCTAACCCTAACCCTAACCCTAACCCTAACCCTAACCCTAACCCTAACCCTAACCCTAACCCTAACCCTAACCCTAACCCTAACCCTAACCCTAACCCTAACCCTAACCCTAACCCTAACCCTAACCCTAACCCTAACCCTAACCCTAACCCTAACCCTAACCCTAACCCTAACCCTAACCCTAACCCTAACCCTAACCCTAACCCTAACCCTAACCCTAACCCTAACCCTAACCCTAACCCTAACCCTAACCCTAACCCTAACCCTAACCCTAACCCTAACCCTAACCCTAACCCTAACCCTAACCCTAACCCTAACCCTAACCCTAACCCTAACCCTAACCCTAACCCTAACCCTAACCCTAACCCTAACCCTAACCCTAACCCTAACCCTAACCCTAACCCTAACCCTAACCCTAACCCTAACCCTAACCCTAACCCTAACCCTAACCCTAACCCTAACCCTAACCCTAACCCTAACCCTA
Source organism: Falco punctatus (assembly GCF_963210335.1). Taxonomy (NCBI): domain Eukaryota; kingdom Metazoa; phylum Chordata; class Aves; order Falconiformes; family Falconidae; genus Falco; species Falco punctatus. The sequence goes on from NW_027660158.1 coordinate 3,480, forward strand.
ACCCTAACCCTAACCCTAACCCTAACCCTAACCCTAACCCTAACCCTAACCCTAACCCTAACCCTAACCCTAACCCTAACCCTAACCCTAACCCTAACCCTAACCCTAACCCTAACCCTAACCCTAACCCTAACCCTAACCCTAACCCTAACCCTAACCCTAACCCTAACCCTAACCCTAACCCTAACCCTAACCCTAACCCTAACCCTAACCCTAACCCTAACCCTAACCCTAACCCTAACCCTAACCCTAACCCTAACCCTAACCCTAACCCTAACCCTAACCCTAACCCTAACCCTAACCCTAACCCTAACCCTAACCCTAACCCTAACCCTAACCCTAACCCTAACCCTAACCCTAACCCTAACCCTAACCCTAACCCTAACCCTAACCCTAACCCTAACCCTAACCCTAACCCTAACCCTAACCCTAACCCTAACCCTAACCCTAACCCTAACCCTAACCCTAACCCTAACCCTAACCCTAACCCTAACCCTAACCCTAACCCTAACCCTAACCCTAACCCTAACCCTAACCCTAACCCTAACCCTAACCCTAACCCTAACCCTAACCCTAACCCTAACCCTAACCCTAACCCTAACCCTAACCCTAACCCTAACCCTAACCCTAACCCTAACCCTAACCCTAACCCTAACCCTAACCCTAACCCTAACCCTAACCCTAACCCTAACCCTAACCCTAACCCTAACCCTAACCCTAACCCTAACCCTAACCCTAACCCTAACCCTAACCCTAACCCTAACCCTAACCCTAACCCTAACCCTAACCCTAACCCTAACCCTAACCCTAACCCTAACCCTAACCCTAACCCTAACCCTAACCCTAACCCTAACCCTAACCCTAACCCTAACCCTAACCCTAACCCTAACCCTAACCCTAACCCTAACCCTAACCCTAACCCTAACCCTAACCCTAACCCTAACCCTAACCCTAACCCTAACCCTAACCCTAACCCTAACCCTAACCCTAACCCTAACCCTAACCCTAACCCTAACCCTAACCCTAACCCTAACCCTAACCCTAACCCTAACCCTAACCCTAACCCTAACCCTAACCCTAACCCTAACCCTAACCCTAACCCTAACCCTAACCCTAACCCTAACCCTAACCCTAACCCTAACCCTAACCCTAACCCTAACCCTAACCCTAACCCTAACCCTAACCCTAACCCTAAGAGTCTAACCCTAACCCTAACCCTAACCCTAACCCTGACCCTAACCCTAAGAGTCTAACCCTAACCCTAACGCTAACCCTAACCCTAAGAGTCTAACCCTAACCCTACCCTAACCCTAAGAGTCTAACCCTAACCCTAAGAGTCTAACCCTAACCCTAACCCTAACCCTAAGAGTCTAACCCTAACCCTAAGAGTCTAACCCTAACCCTAAGAGTCTAACCCTAACCCTAAGAGTCTAACCCTAAGAGTCTAACCCTAACCCTAACCCTAACAGTCTAACCCTAACCCTAACCCTAACCCCGGCTGAAGAACCCAAGTATATTTCGCTAGATGGCAGCAGCGCTCCACCAACAGCGCCGGCTGCAGTACCCAAATATATTTCGCTAGATGGCAGCAGCGCTCCACCAAAAGGGCGGCTGCAGTACCCAATTACATTTCGCTAGATAGCAGCAGCGCTCCACCAACCGGGCGGCTGCAGTACCCAATTACATTTCGCTAGATGGCAGCAGCGCTCCACCAAAAGGGCGGCTGCAGTACCCAAATATATTTCGCTAGACGGCAGCAGCGCTCCACCAAAAGGGCGGCTGCAGTACCCAAGTATATTTCGCTAGATGGCAGCAGCGCTCCACCAACAGGGCCGGCTGCAGTACCCAAGTATATTTCGCTAGATGGCAGCAGCGCTCCACCAAAAGGGCGGCTGCAGTACCCAATTACATTTCGCTAGATGGCAGCAGCGCTCCACCAAAAGGGCGGCTGCAGTACCCAATTACATTTCGCTAGATGGCAGCAGCGCTCCATCAACCGGGCGGCTGCAGTACCCAATTACATTTCGCTAGATGGCAGCAGCGCTCCACCAAAAGGGCGGCTGCAGTACCCAACTACATTTCGCTAGATGGCAGCAGCGATCCACCAACAGGGCCGGCTGCAGTACCCAATTATATTTCGCTAGATGGCAGCAGCGCTCCACCAACAGGGCCGGCTGCAGTACCCAAATATATTTCGCTAGATGGCAGCAGCGCTCCACAAACCGGGCGGCTGCAGTACCCAAGTATATTTCGCTAGATGGCAGCAGCGCTCCACCAAAAGGGCGGCTGCAGTACCCAAATATATAGTACTGAGTCTAACCCTAACCCTAAGAGCCTGAGTCTAACCCTCACCCTAAGAGCCTGAGTCTAACCCTAACCCTAAGAGCCTCAGTCTAACCCTAACCCTAAGAGCCTCAGTCTAACCCTAACCCTAAGAGCCTGAGTCTAACCCTAACCCTAAGAGCCTGAGTCTAACCCTCACCATAAGAGCCTAACTCTAACCCTAACCCTAAGAGACTAACCCTAACCCTAACCCTAAGAGTCTAACCCTAACCCTGAGTCTAACGCTAACCCTAACCCTAACCCTAACCCTAACCCTAACCCTAACCCTAACCCTAACCCTAACCCTAACCCTAACCCTAACCCTAAGAGTCTAACCCTAACCCTAACCCTAACCCTAAGAGTCTAACCCTAACCCTGAGTCTAACCCTAACCCTAACCCTAACCCTAAGAGTCTAACCCTAACCCTAAGAGTCTAACCCTAACCCTAACCCTAATCCTAAGAGTCTAACCCTAACCCTAACTCTAACCCTAACAGTCTAACCCTAACCCTAAGAGTCTAACCCTAAGAGTCTAACCCTAACCCTAACCCTAACAGTCTAACCCTAACCCTAACCCTAACCCTAAGAGTCTAACCCTAACCCTAACCCTAAGAGTCTAACCCTAACCCTAAGAGTCTAACCTTAACCCTAACCCTAACCCTAAGAGTCTAACCCTAACCCTAACCCTAACCCTAACCCTGACCCTAACCCTAAGAGTCTAACCCTAACCCTAACGCTAACCCTAACCCTAAGAGTCTAACCCTAACCCTACCCTAACCCTAAGAGTCTAACCGTAACCCTAAGAGTCTAACCCTAACCCTAACCCTAACCCTAAGAGTCTAACCCTAACCCTAAGAGTCTAACCCTAACCCTAAGAGTCTAACACTAAGAGTCTAACCCTAACCCTAACCCTAACCCTAACAGTCTAACCCTAACCCTAAGAGGCTAACTCTAACCCTAACCCTAAGAGACTAACCCTAACCCTAACCCTAAGAGCCTAAGTCTAACACTAACCCTAGGAGTCTAACCCTAACCCTAACCCTAACCCTAAGAGTCTAACCCTAACCCTAACCCTAACCCTAAGAGTCTAACCCTAACCCTGAGTCTAACCCTAACCCTAACCCTAACCCTAAGAGTCTAACCCTAACCCTAAGAGTCTAACCCTAACCCTAACCCTAATCCTAAGAGTCTAACCCTAACCCTAACCCTAACCCTTAGAGTCTAACCCTAACCCTAACCCTAACCCTAACCCTAACCCTAAGAGTCTAACCCTAACCCTAACCCTAACCCTAACCCTAAGAGTCTAACCCTAACCCTAAGAGCCTGAGTCTAACCCTAACCCTAAGAGCCTGAGTCTAACCCTCACCATAAGAGCCTGAGTCTAACCCTAACCCTAAGAGCCTCAGTCTAACCCTAACCCTAAGAGCCTGAGTCTAACCCTAACCCTAAGAGCCTCAGTCTAACCCTAACCCTAAGAGGCTAACTCTAACCCTAACCCTAAGAGACTAACCCTAACCCTAACCCTAAGAGCCTAAGTCTAACACTAACCCTAGGAGTCTAACCCTAACCCTAACCCTAACCCTAAGAGTCTAACCCTAACCCTAACCCTAACCCTAACCCTAAGAGTCTAACCCTAACCCTGAGTCTAACCCTAACCCTAACCCTAACCCTAACCCTAAGAGTCTAACCCTAACCCTAAGAGTCTAACCCTAACCCTAACCCTAATCCTAAGAGTCTAACCCTAACCCTAACCCTAACCCTTAGAGTCTAACCCTAACCCTAACCCTAACCCTAACCCTAACCCTAACCCTAAGAGTCTAACCCTAACCCTAACCCTAACCCTAACCCTAAGAGTCTAACCCTAACCCTGAGTCTAACCCTAACCCTAACCCTAACCCTAAGAGTCTAACCCTAACCCTAAGAGTCTAACCCTAACCCTAACCCTAACCCTAAGAGTCTAACCCTAACCCTAACTCTAACCCTAACAGTCTAACCCTAACCCTAAGAGTCTAACCCTAAGAGTCTAACCCTAACCCTAAGAGTCTAACCCTAACCCTAACCCTAACCCTAAGAGTCTAACCCTAACCCTAAGAGTCTAACCCTAACCCTAACCCTAACCCTAAGAGTCTAACCCTAACCCTAAGAATCTAACCCTAAGAGTCTAACCCTAACCCTAACAGTCTAACCCTAACCCTAACCCCGGCTGAAGTACCCAAGTATATTTCGCTAGATGGCAGCAGCGCTCCACCAACAGCGCCGGCTGCAGTACCCAAATATATTTCGCTAGATGGCAGCAGCGCTCCACCAACAGGGCGGCTGCAGTACCCAATTACATTTCGCTAGATGGCAGCAGCGCTCCACCAACCGGGCGGCTGCAGTACCCAATTATATTTCGCTAGATGGCAGCAGCGCTCCACCAACAGCGCCGGCTGCAGTACCCAACTACATTTCGCTAGATGGCAGCAGCGCTCCACCAAAAAAGCCGGCTGCAGTACCCAAATATATTTCGCTAGATGGCAGCAGCGCTCCACCAACAGGGCCGGCTGCACTACCCAAGAATATTTCGCTAGATGGCAGCAGCGCTCCACCAAAAGGGCGGCTGCAGTACCCAAGTATATTTCGCTAGATGGCAGCAGCGCTCCACCAAAAGGGCCGGCTGCAGTACCCAATTATATTTCGCTAGATGGCAGCAGCGCTCCACCAAAAGGGCGGCTGCAGTACCCAAGTATATTTCGCTAGATGGCAGCAGCGCTCACCCAACCGGGCCGCCTGCAGTACCCAAGTATATTTCGCTAGATGGCAGCAGCGCTCCACCAACAGCGCCGGCCGCAGTACCCTAATATATTTCGCTAGATGGCAGCAGCGCTCCACCAACAGGGCCGGCTGCAGTACCCAAATATATTTCGCTAGATGGCAGCAGCGCTCCACCAACAGAGCCGGCTGCAGTACCCAAATGTGTTTCGCTAGATGGCAGCAGCGCTCCACCAAAAGGGGCCGGCTGCAGTACCCAAATATATTTCGCTAGATGGCAGCAGCGCTCCACCAACAGAGCCGGCTGCAGTACCCAAATATATTTCGCTAGATGGCAGCAGCGCTCCACCAACAGGGCCGGCTGCAGTACCCAAGTATATTTCGCTACATGGCAGCAGCGCTCCACCAAAAGGGCGGCTGCAGTACCCAATTACATTTCGCTAGATGGCAGCAGCGCTCCACCAAAAGGGCGGCTGCAGTACCCAATTACATTTCGCTAGATGGCAGCAGCGCTCCACCAAAAGGGCGGCTGCAGTACCCAACTACATTTCGCTAGATGGCAGCAGCGCTCCACCAACAGGGCCGGCTGCAGTACCCAATTATATTTCGCTAGATGGCAGCAGCGCACCACCAACAGGGCCGGCTGCAGTACCCAAATATATTTCGCTAGATGGCAGCAGCGCTCCACCAACAGGGCGGCTGCAGTACCCAAATATATTTCGCTAGATGGCAGCAGCGCTCCACCAACCGAGCGGCTGCAGTACCCAATTACATTTCGCTAGATGGCAGCAGCCCTCCACCAAAAGGGCGGCTGTAGTACCCAAATATATTTCGCTAGATGGCAGCAGAGCTCCACCAACAGGGCCGGCTGCAGTACCCAAATATATTTCGCTAGATGGCAGCAGCGCTCCACCAACAGCGCCGGCTGCAGTACCCAAGTATATTTCGCTAGATGGCAGCAGCGCTCCACCAAAAGGGCGGCTGCAGTACCCAAATATATAGTACTGAGTCTAACCCTAACCCTAAGAGCCTGAGTCTAACCCTAACCCTAAGAGCCTGAGTCTAACCCTCACCCTAAGAGCCTGAGTCTAACCCTAACCCTAAGAGCCTCAGTCTAACCCTAACCCTAAGAGCCTCAGTCTAACCCTAACCCTAAGAGCCTGAGTCTAACCCTAACCCTAAGAGCCTAACTCTAACCCTAACCCTAAGAGACTAACCCTAACCCTAACCCTAAGAGTCTAACCCTAACCCTGAGTCTAACGCTAACCCTAACCCTAACCCTAACCCTAACCCTAACCCTAACCCTAACCCTAACCCTAACCCTAACCCTAACCCTAAGAGTCTAACCCTAACCCTAACCCTAACCCTAAGAGTCTAACCCTAACCCTGAGTCTAACCCTAACCCTAACCCTAACCCTAAGAGTCTAACCCTAACCCTAAGAGTCTAACCCTAACCCTAACCCTAATCCTAAGAGTCTAACCCAACCCTAACTCTAACCCTAACAGTCTAACCCTAACCCTAAGAGTCTAACCCTAACAGTCTAACCCTAACCCTAACCCTAACAGTCTAACCCTAACCCTAACCCTAACCCTAACCCTAAGAGTCTAACCCTAACCCTAACCCTAAGAGTCTAACCCTAACCCTAAGAGTCTAACCTTAACCCTAACCCTAACCCTAAGAGTCTAACCCTAACCCTAACCCTAACCCTAACCCTGACCCTAACCCTAAGAGTCTAACCCTAACCCTAACGCTAACCCTAACCCTAAGAGTCTAACCCTAACCCTACCCTAACCCTAAGAGTCTAACCCTAACCCTAAGAGTCTAACCCTAACCCTAACCCTAACCCTAAGAGTCTAACCCTAACCCTAAGAGTCTAACCCTAACCCTAAGAGTCTAACCCTAACCCTAAGAGTCTAACCCTAAGAGTCTAACCCTAACCCTAACCCTAACAGTCTAACCTTAACCCTAACCCTAACCCCGGCTGAAGAACCCAAGTATATTTCGCTAGATGGCAGCAGCGCTCCACCAACAGCGCCGGCTGCAGTACCCAAATATATTTCGCTAGATGGCAGCAGCGCTCCACCAAAAGGGCGGCTGCAGTACCCAATTACATTTCGCTAGATAGCAGCAGCGCTCCACCAACCGGGCGGCTGCAGTACCCAATTACATTTCGCTAGATGGCAGCAGCGCTCCACCAAAAGGGCGGCTGCAGTACCCAAGTATATTTCGCTAGACGGCAGCAGCGCTCCACCAAAAGGGCGGCTGCAGTACCCAAGTATATTTCGCTAGATGGCAGCAGCGCTCCACCAACAGGGCCGGCTGCAGTACCCAAGTATATTTCGCTAGATGGCAGCAGCGCTCACCCAACCGGGCCGCCTGCAGTACCCAAGTATATTTCGCTAGATGGCAGCAGCGCTCCACCAAAAGGGCGGCTGCAGTACCCAATTACATTTCGCTAGATGGCAGCAGCGCTCCATCAACCGGGCGGCTGCAGTACCCAATTACATTTCGCTAGATGGCAGCAGCGCTCCACCAAAAGGGCGGCTGCAGTACCCAACTACATTTCGCTAGATGGCAGCAGCGATCCACCAACAGGGCCGGCTGCAGTACCCAATTATATTTCGCTAGATGGCAGCAGCGCTCCACCAACAGGGCCGGCTGCAGTACCCAAATATATTTCGCTAGATGGCAGCAGCGCTCCACAAACCGGGCGGCTGCAGTACCCAAATATATTTCGCTAGATGGCAGCAGCGCTCCACCAACAGCGCCGGCTGCAGTACCCAAATATATTTCGCTAGATGGCAGCAGCGCTCCACCAACCGGGCGGCTGCAGTACCCAAGTATATTTCGCTAGATGGCAGCAGCGCTCCACCAACAGGGCCGGCTGCAGTACCCAAGTATATTTCGCTAGATGGCAGCAGCGCTCCACCAAAAGGGCGGCTGCAGTACCCAATTACATTTCGCTAGATGGCAGCAGCGCTCCACCAAAAGGGCGGCTGCAGTACCCAATTACATTTCGCTAGATGGCAGCAGCGCTCCACCAAAAGGGCGGCTGCAGTACCCAACTACATTTCGCTAGATGGCAGCAGCGCTCCACCAACAGGGCCGGCTGCAGTACCCAATTATATTTCGCTAGATGGCAGCAGCGCTCCACCAACAGGGCCGGCTGCAGTACCCAAATATATTTCGCTAGATGGCAGCAGCGCTCCACAAACCGGGCGGCTGCAGTACCCAAATATATTTCGCTAGATGGCAGCAGCGCTCCACCAACAGCGCCGGCTGCAGTACCCAAGTATATTTCGCTAGATGGCAGCAGCGCTCCACCAACGGGGCCGCCTGCAGTACCCAATTACATTTCGCTAGATGGCAGCAGCGCTCCACAAACCGGGCGGCTGCAGTACCCAAATATATTTCGCTAGATGGCAGCAGAGCTCCACCAACAGGGCCGGCTGCAGTACCCAAATATATTTCGCTAGATGGCAGCAGCGCTCCACCAACAGCGCCGGCTGCAGTACCCAAGTATATTTCGCTAGATGGCAGCAGCGCTCCACCAACGGGGCCGCCTGCAGTACCCAATTACATTTCGCTAGATGGCAGCAGCGCTCCACAAACCGGGCGGCTGCAGTACCCAAATATATTTCGCTAGATGGCAGCAGAGCTCCACCAACAGGGCCGGCTGCAGTACCCAAATATATTTCGCTAGATGGCAGCAGCGCTCCACCAACAGCGCCGGCTGCAGTACCCAAGTATATTTCGCTAGATGGCAGCAGCGCTCCACCAAAAGGGCGGCTGCAGTACCCAAATATATAGTACTGAGTCTAACCCTAACCCTAAGAGCCTGAGTCTAACCCTAACCCTAAGAGCCTGAGTCTAACCCTCACCATAAGAGCCTGAGTCTAACCCTAACCCTAAGAGCCTCAGTCTAACCCTAACCCTAAGAGCCTGAGTCTAACCCTAACCCTAAGAGCCTCAGTCTAACCCTAACCCTAAGAGGCTAACTCTAACCCTAACCCTAAGAGACTAACCCTAACCCTAACCCTAAGAGCCTAAGTCTAACACTAACCCTAGGAGTCTAACCCTAACCCTAACCCTAACCCTAAGAGTCTAACCCTAACCCTAACCCTAACCCTAACCCTAACCCTAAGAGTCTAACCCTAACCCTGAGTCTAACCCTAACCCTAACCCTAACCCTAACCCTAAGAGTCTAACCCTAACCCTAAGAGTCTAACCCTAACCCTAACCCTAATCCTAAGAGTCTAACCCTAACCCTAACCCTAACCCTTAGAGTCTAACCCTAACCCTAACCCTAACCCTAACCCTAACCCTAAGATTCTAACCCTAACCCTAACCCTAACCCTAAGAGTCTAACCCTAACCCTGAGTCTAACCCTAACCCTAACCCTAACCCTAAGAGTCTAACCCTAACCCTAAGAGTCTAACCCTAACCCTAACCCTAACCCTAAGAGTCTAACCCTAACCCTAACTCTCACCCTAACAGTCTAACCCTAACCCTAAGAGTCTAACCCTAAGAGTCTAACCCTAACCCTACCCTAACCCTAACAGTCTAACCCTAACCCTAACCCTAACCCTAACCCTAAGAGTCTAACCCTAACCCTAACCCTAACCCTAAGAGTCTAACCCTAACCCTAAGAGTCTAACCTTAACCCTAACCCTAACCCTAAGAGTCTAACCCTAACCCTAACCCTAACCCTAACCCTGACCCTAACCCTAAAAGTCTAACCCTAACCCTAACCCTAACCCTAAGAGTCTAACCCTAACACTACCCTAACCCTAAGAGTCTAACCCTAACCCTAAGAGTCTAACCCTAACCCTAACCCTAACCCTAAGAGTCTAACCCTAACCCTAAGAGTCTAACCCTAACCCTAACCCTAACCCTAAGAGTCTAACCCTAACCCTAAGAATCTAACCCTAAGAGTCTAACCCTAACCCTAACAGTCTAACCCTAACCCTAACCCCGGCTGAAGTACCCAAGTATATTTCGCTAGATGGCAGCAGCGCTCCACCAACAGGGCGGCTGCAGTACCCAAATATATTTCGCTAGATGGCAGCAGCGCTCCACCAACAGGGCGGCTGCAGTACCCAATTACATTTCGCTAGATGGCAGCAGCGCTCCACCAACCGGGCGGCTGCAGTACCCAATTATATTTCGCTAGATGGCAGCAGCGCTCCACCAACAGCGCCGGCTGCAGTACCCAACTACATTTCGCTAGATGGCAGCAGCGCTCCACCAAAAAAGCCGGCTGCAGTACCCAAATATATTTCGCTAGATGGCAGCAGCGCTCCACCAACAGGGCCGGCTGCACTACCCAAGTATATTTCGCTAGATGGCAGCAGCGCTCCACCAAAAGGGCGGCTGCAGTACCCAAGTATATTTCGCTAGATGGCAGCAGCGCTCCACCAACAGGGCCGGCTGCAGTACCCAATTATATTTCGCTAGATGGCAGCAGCGCTCCACCAACCGGGCGGCTGCAGTACCCAAGTATATTTCGCTAGATGGCAGCAGCGCTCACCCAACCGGGCCGCCTGCAGTACCCAAGTATATTTCGCTAGATGGCAGCAGCGCTCCACCAACAGCGCCGGCCGCAGTACCCTAATATATTTCGCTAGATGGCAGCAGCGCTCCACCAACAGCGCCGGCTGCAGTACCCAAATATATTTCGCTAGATGGCAGCAGCGCTCCACCAACAGAGCCGGCTGCAGTACCCAAATGTATTTCGCTAGATGGCAGCAGCGCTCCACCAAAAGGGGCCGGCTGCAGTACCCAAATATATTTCGCTAGATGGCAGCAGCGCTCCACCAACAGAGCCGGCTGCAGTACCCAAATATATTTCGCTAGATGGCAGCAGCGCTCCACCAACAGGGCCGGCTGCAGTACCCAAGTATATTTCGCTAGATGGCAGCAGCGCTCCACCAAAAGGGCGGCTGCAGTACCCAATTACATTTCGCTAGATGGCAGCAGCGCTCCACCAAAAGGGCGGCTGCAGTACCCAATTACATTTCGCTAGATGGCAGCAGCGCTCCACCAAAAGGGCGGCTGCAGTACCCAACTACATTTCGCTAGATGGCAGCAGCGCTCCACCAACAGGGCCGGCTGCAGTACCCAATTATATTTCGCTAGATGGCAGCAGCGCACCACCAACAGGGCCGGCTGCAGTACCCAAATATATTTCGCTAGATGGCAGCAGCGCTCCACAAACCGGGCGGCTGCAGTACCCAAATATATTTCGCTAGATGGCAGCAGCGCTCCACCAACAGGGCGGCTGCAGTACCCAAATATATTTCGCTAGATGGCAGCAGCGCTCCACCAACCGAGCGGCTGCAGTACCCAATTACATTTCGCTAGATGGCAGCAGCGCTCCACCAAAAGGGCGGCTGCAGTACCCAAATATATTTCGCTAGATGGCAGCAGAGCTCCACCAACAGGGCCGGCTGCAGTACCCAAATATATTTCGCTAGATGGCAGCAGCGCTCCACCAACAGCGCCGGCTGCAGTACCCAAGTATATTTCGCTAGATGGCAGCAGCGCTCCACCAAAAGGGCGGCTGCAGTACCCAAATATATAGTACTGAGTCTAACCCTAACCCTAAGAGCCTGAGTCTAACCCTAACCCTAAGAGCCTGAGTCTAACCCTCACCCTAAGAGCCTGAGTCTAACCCTAACCCTAAGAGCCTCAGTCTAACCCTAACCCTAAGAGCCTCAGTCTAACCCTAACCCTAAGAGCCTGAGTCTAACCCTAACCCTAAGAGCCTAACTCTAACCCTAACCCTAAGAGACTAACCCTAACCCTAACCCTAAGAGTCTAACCCTAACCCTGAGTCTAACGCTAACCCTAACCCTAACCCTAACCCTAACCCTAACCCTAACCCTAACCCTAACCCTAAGAGTCTAACCCTAACCCTAACCCTAACCCTAAGAGTCTAACCCTAACCCTGAGTCTAACCCTAACCCTAACCCTAACCCTAAGAGTCTAACCCTAACCCTAAGAGTCTAACCCTAACCCTAACCCTAATCCTAAGAGTCTAACCCAACCCTAACTCTAACCCTAACAGTCTAACCCTAACCCTAAGAGTCTAACCCTAACAGTCTAACCCTAACCCTAACCCTAACAGTCTAACCCTAACCCTAACCCTAACCCTAACCCTAAGAGTCTAACCCTAACCCTAACCCTAAGAGTCTAACCCTAACCCTAAGAGTCTAACCTTAACCCTAACCCTAACCCTAAGAGTCTAACCCTAACCCTAACCCTAACCCTGACCCTAACCCTAAGAGTCTAACCCTAACCCTAACGCTAACCCTAACCCTAAGAGTCTAACCCTAACCCTACCCTAACCCTAAGAGTCTAACCCTAACCCTAAGAGTCTAACCCTAACCCTAACCCTAACCCTAAGAGTCTAACCCTAACCCTAAGAGTCTAACCCTAACCCTAAGAGTCTAACCCTAACCCTAAGAGTCTAACCCTAAGAGTCTAACCCTAACCCTAACCCTAACAGTCTAACCCTAACCCTAACCCTAACCCCGGCTGAAGAACCCAAGTATATTTCGCTAGATGGCAGCAGCGCTCCACCAACAGCGCCGGCTGCAGTACCCAAATATATTTCGCTAGATGGCAGCAGCGCTCCACCAAAAGGGCGGCTGCAGTACCCAATTACATTTCGCTAGATAGCAGCAGCGCTCCACCAACCGGGCGGCTGCAGTACCCAATTACATTTCGCTAGATGGCAGCAGCGCTCCACCAAAAGGGCGGCTGCAGTACCCAAATATATTTCGCTAGACGGCAGCAGCGCTCCACCAAAAGGGCGGCTGCAGTACCCAAGTATATTTCGCTAGATGGCAGCAGCGCTCCACCAACCGGGCGGCTGCAGTACCCAATTACATTTCGCTAGATGGCAGCAGCGCTCCATCAACCGGGCGGCTGCAGTACCCAAATATATTTCGCTAGATGGCAGCAGCGCTCCACCAACAGCGCCGGCTGCAGTACCCAAATATATTTCGCTAGATGGCAGCAGCGCTCCACCAACCGGGCGGCTGCAGTACCCAAGTATATTTCGCTAGATGGCAGCAGCGCTCCACCAAAAGGGCGGCTGCAGTACCCAATTACATTTCGCTAGATGGCAGCAGCGCTCCACCAAAAGGGCGGCTGCAGTACCCAATTACATTTCGCTAGATGGCAGCAGCGCTCCACCAAAAGGGCGGCTGCAGTACCCAACTACATTTCGCTAGATGGCAGCAGCGCTCCACCAACAGGGCCGGCTGCAGTACCCAAGTATATTTCGCTAGATGGCAGCAGCGCACCACCAACAGACCCGGCTGCAGTACCCAAATATATTTCGCTAGATGGCAGCAGCGCTCCACAAACCGGGCGGCTGCAGTACCCAAATATATTTCGCTAGATGGCAGCAGCGCTCCACCAACAGCGCCGGCTGCAGTACCCAAGTATATTTCGCTAGATGGCAGCAGCGCTCCACCAACCGAGCGGCTGCAGTACCCAATTACATTTCGCTAGATGGCAGCAGCGCTCCACAAACCGGGCGGCTGCAGTACCCAAATATATTTCGCTAGATGGCAGCAGAGCTCCACCAACAGGGCCGGCTGCAGTACCCAAATATATTTCGCTAGATGGCAGCAGCGCTCCACCAACAGCGCCGGCTGCAGTACCCAAGTATATTTCGCTAGATGGCAGCAGCGCTCCACCAAAAGGGCGGCTGCAGTACCCAAATATATAGTACTGAGTCTAACCCTAACCCTAAGAGCCTGAGTCTAACCCTAACCCTAAGAGCCTGAGTCTAACCCTCACCATAAGAGCCTGAGTCTAACCCTAACCCTAAGAGCCTCAGTCTAACCCTAACCCTAAGAGCCTGAGTCTAACCCTAACCCTAAGAGCCTCAGTCTAACCCTAACCCTAAGAGGCTAACTCTAACCCTAACCCTAAGAGACTAACCCTAACCCTAACCCTAAGAGCCTAAGTCTAACACTAACCCTAGGAGTCTAACCCTAACCCTAACCCTAACCCTAAGAGTCTAACCCTAACCCTAACCCTAACCCTAAGAGTCTAACCCTAACCCTGAGTCTAACCCTAACCCTAACCCTAACCCTAAGAGTCTAACCCTAACCCTAAGAGTCTAACCCTAACCCTAACCCTAATCCTAAGAGTCTAACCCTAACCCTAACCCTAACCCTTAGAGTCTAACCCTAACCCTAACCCTAACCCTAACCCTAACCCTAACCCTAAGACTCTAACCCTAACCCTAACCCTAACCCTAAGAGTCTAACCCTAACCCTAAGAGTCTAACCCTAACCCTAACCCTAACCCTAACCCTAACCCTAACAGTCTAACCCTAACCCTAACCCTAACCCCGGCTGAAGAACCCAAGTATATTTCGCTAGATGGCAGCAGCGCTCCACCAACAGCGCCGGCTGCAGTACCCAAATATATTTCGCTAGATGGCAGCAGCGCTCCACCAAAAGGGCGGCTGCAGTACCCAAATATATTTCGCTAGACGGCAGCAGCGCTCCACCAAAAGGGCGGCTGCAGTACCCAAGTATATTTCGCTAGATGGCAGCAGCGCTCCACCAACCGGGCGGCTGCAGTACCCAATTACATTTCGCTAGATGGCAGCAGCGCTCCATCAACCGGGCGGCTGCAGTACCCAAATATATTTCGCTAGATGGCAGCAGCGCTCCACCAACAGCGCCGGCTGCAGTACCCAAATATATTTCGCTAGATGGCAGCAGCGCTCCACCAACCGGGCGGCTGCAGTACCCAAGTATATTTCGCTAGATGGCAGCAGCGCTCACCCAACCGGGCCGCCTGCAGTACCCAAGTATATTTCGCTAGATGGCAGCAGCGCTCCACCAAAAGGGCGGCTGCAGTACCCAATTACATTTCGCTAGATGGCAGCAGCGCTCCACCAAAAGGGCGGCTGCAGTACCCAATTACATTTCGCTAGATGGCAGCAGCGCTCCACCAAAAGGGCGGCTGCAGTACCCAACTACATTTCGCTAGATGGCAGCAGCGCTCCACCAACAGGGCCGGCTGCAGTACCCAAGTATATTTCGCTAGATGGCAGCAGCGCTCCACCAACAGCGCCGGCTGCAGTACCCAAATATATTTCGCTAGATGGCAGCAGCGCTCCACAAACCGGGCGGCTGCAGTACCCAAATATATTTCGCTAGATGGCAGCAGCGCTCCACCAACAGCGCCGGCTGCAGTACCCAAGTATATTTCGCTAGATGGCAGCAGCGCTCCACCAACCGAGCGGCTGCAGTACCCAATTACATTTCGCTAGATGGCAGCACAGCTCCACCAACAGGGCCGGCTGCAGTACCCAAATATATTTCGCTAGATGGCAGCAGCGCTCCACCAACAGCGCCGGCTGCAGTACCCAAGTATATTTCGCTAGATGGCAGCAGCGCTCCACCAAAAGGGCGGCTGCAGTACCCAAATATATAGTACTGAGTCTAACCCTAACCCTAAGAGCCTGAGTCTAACCCTAACCCTAAGAGCCTGAGTCTAACCCTCACCATAAGAGCCTGAGTCTAACCCTAACCCTAAGAGCCTCAGTCTAACCCTAACCCTAAGAGCCTGAGTCTAACCCTAACCCTAAGAGCCTCAGTCTAACCCTAACCCTAAGAGGCTAACTCTAACCCTAACCCTAAGAGACTAACCCTAACCCTAACCCTAAGAGCCTAAGTCTAACACTAACCCTAGGAGTCTAACCCTAACCCTAACCCTAACCCTAAGAGTCTAACCCTAACCCTAACCCTAACCCTAACCCTAAGAGTCTAACCCTAACCCTGAGTCTAACCCTAACCCTAACCCTAACCCTAAGAGTCTAACCCTAACCCTAAGAGTCTAACCCTAACCCTAACCCTAATCCTAAGAGTCTAACCCTAACCCTAACCCTAACCCTTAGAGTCTAACCCTAACCCTAACCCTAACCCTAACCCTAACCCTAAGAGTCTAACCCTAACCCTAACCCTAACCCTAACCCTAAGAGTCTAACCCTAACCCTGAGTCTAACCCTAACCCTAACCCTAACCCTAAGAGTCTAACCCTAACCCTAAGAGTCTAACCCTAACCCTAACCCTAACCCTAAGAGTCTAACCCTAACCCTAACTCTAACCCTAACAGTCTAACCCTAACCCTAAGAGTCTAACCCTAAGAGTCTAACCCTAACCCTACCCTAACCCTAACAGTCTAACCCTAACCCTAACCCTAACCCTAACCCTAAGAGTCTAACCCTAACCCTAACCCTAACCCTAAGAGTCTAACCCTAACCCTAAGAGTCTAACCTTAACCCTAACCCTAACCCTAAGAGTCTAACCCTAACCCTAACCCTAACCCTAACCCTGACCCTAACCCTAAGAGTCTAACCCTAACCCTAACCCTAACCCTAAGAGTCTAACCCTAACACTACCCTAACCCTAAGAGTCTAACCCTAACCCTAAGAGTCTAACCCTAACCCTAACCCTAACCCTAAGAGTCTAACCCTAACCCTAAGAGTCTAACCCTAACCCTAACCCTAACCCTAAGAGTCTAACCCTAACCCTAAGAATCTAACCCTAAGAGTCTAACCCTAACCCTAACAGTCTAACCCTAACCCTAACCCCGGCTGAAGTACCCAAGTATATTTCGCTAGATGGCAGCAGCGCTCCACCAACAGCGCCGGCTGCAGTACCCCAATATATTTCGCTAGATGGCAGCAGCGCTCCACCAACAGGGCGGCTGCAGTACCCAATTACATTTCGCTAGATGGCAGCAGCGCTCCACCAACCGGGCGGCTGCAGTACCCAATTATATTTCGCTAGATGGCAGCAGCGCTCCACCAACAGCGCCGGCTGCAGTACCCAACTACATTTCGCTAGATGGCAGCAGCGCTCCACCAAAAAAGCCGGCTGCAGTACCCAAATATATTTCGCTAGATGGCAGCAGCGCTCCACCAACAGGGCCGGCTGCAGTACCCAAGTATATTTCGCTAGATGGCAGCAGGGCTCCACCAAAAGGGCGGCTGCAGTACCCAAGTATATTTCGCTAGATGGCAGCAGCGCTCCACCAACAGGGCCGGCTGCAGTACCCAATTATATTTCGCTAGATGGCAGCAGCGCTCCACCAACCGGGCGGCTGCAGTACCCAAGTATATTTCGCTAGATGGCAGCAGCGCTCACCCAACCGGGCCGCCTGCAGTACCCAAGTATATTTCGCTAGATGGCAGCAGCGCTCCACCAACAGCGCCGGCCGCAGTACCCTAATATATTTCGCTAGATGGCAGCAGCGCTCCACCAACAGCGCCGGCTGCAGTACCCAAATATATTTCGCTAGATGGCAGCAGCGCTCCACCAACAGAGCCGGCTGCAGTACCCAAATGTATTTCGCTAGATGGCAGCAGCGCTCCACCAAAAGGGGCCGGCTGCAGTACCCAAATATATTTCGCTAGATGGCAGCAGCGCTCCACCAACAGAGCCGGCTGCAGTACCCAAATATATTTCGCTAGATGGCAGCAGCGCTCCACCAACAGCGCCGGCTGCAGTACCCAAGTATATTTCGCTAGATGGCAGCAGCGCTCCACCAAAAGGGCGGCTGCAGTACCCAATTACATTTCGCTAGATGGCAGCAGCGCTCCACCAAAAGGGCGGCTGCAGTACCCAATTACATTTCGCTAGATGGCAGCAGCGCTCCACCAAAAGGGCGGCTGCAGTACCCAACTACATTTCGCTAGATGGCAGCAGCGCTCCACCAACAGGGCCGGCTGCAGTACCCAAATATATTTCGCTAGATGGCAGCAGCGCACCACCAACAGGGCCGGCTGCAGTACCCAAATATATTTCGCTAGATGGCAGCAGCGCTCCACCAACAGGGCGGCTGCAGTACCCAAATATATTTCGCTAGATGGCAGCAGCGCTCCACCAACCGAGCGGCTGCAGTACCCAATTACATTTCGCTAGATGGCAGCAGCGCTCCACCAAAAGGGCGGCTGCAGTACCCAAATATATTTCGCTAGATGGCAGCAGAGCTCCACCAACAGGGCCGGCTGCAGTACCCAAATATATTTCGCTAGATGGCAGCAGCGCTCCACCAACAGCGCCGGCTGCAGTACCCAAGTATATTTCGCTAGATGGCAGCAGCGCTCCACCAAAAGGGCGGCTGCAGTACCCAAATATATAGTACTGAGTCTAACCCTAACCCTAAGAGCCTGAGTCTAACCCTCACCCTAAGAGCCTGAGTCTAACCCTCACCCTAAGAGCCTGAGTCTAACCCTAACCCTAAGAGCCTCAGTCTAACCCTAACCCTAAGAGCCTCAGTCTAACCCTAACCCTAAGAGCCTGAGTCTAACCCTAACCCTAAGAGCCTGAGTCTAACCCTCACCATAAGAGCCTAACTCTAACCCTAACCCTAAGAGACTAACCCTAACCCTAACCCTAAGAGTCTAACCCTAACCCTGAGTCTAACGCTAACCCTAACCCTAACCCTAACCCTAACCCTAACCCTAACCCTAACCCTAACCCTAACCCTAACCCTAAGAGTCTAACCCTAACCCTAACCCTAACCCTAAGAGTCTAACCCTAACCCTGAGTCTAACCCTAACCCTAACCCTAACCCTAAGAGTCTAACCCTAACCCTAAGAGTCTAACCCTAACCCTAACCCTAATCCTAAGAGTCTAACCCTAACCCTAACTCTAACCCTAACAGTCTAACCCTAACCCTAAGAGTCTAACCCTAAGAGTCTAACCCTAACCCTACCCTAACCCTAACAGTCTAACCCTAACCCTAACCCTAACCCTAAGAGTCTAACCCTAACCCTAACCCTAACCCTAAGAGTCTAACCCTAACCCTAAGAGTCTAACCTTAACCCTAACCCTAACCCTAAGAGTCTAACCCTAACCCTAACCCTAACCCTAACCCTGACCCTAACCCTAAGAGTCTAACCCTAACCCTAACCCTAACCCTAAGAGTCTAACCCTAACACTACCCTAACCCTAAGAGTCTAACCCTAACCCTAAGAGTCTAACCCTAACCCTAACCCTAACCCTAAGAGTCTAACCCTAACCCTAAGAGTCTAACCCTAACCCTAACCCTAACCCTAAGAGTCTAACCCTAACCCTAAGAATCTAACCCTAAGAGTCTAACCCTAACCCTAACAGTCTAACCCTAACCCTAACCCCGGCTGAAGTACCCAAGTATATTTCGCTAGATGGCAGCAGCGCTCCACCAACAGCGCCGGCTGCAGTACCCAAATATATTTCGCTAGATGGCAGCAGCGCTCCACCAACAGGGCGGCTGCAGTACCCAATTACATTTCGCTAGATGGCAGCAGCGCTCCACCAACCGGGCGGCTGCAGTACCCAATTATATTTCGCTAGATGGCAGCAGCGCTCCACCAACAGCGCCGGCTGCAGTACCCAACTACATTTCGCTAGATGGCAGCAGCGCTCCACCAAAAAAGCCGGCTGCAGTACCCAAATATATTTCGCTAGATGGCAGCAGCGCTCCACCAACAGGGCCGGCTGCACTACCCAAGTATATTTCGCTAGATGGCAGCAGCGCTCCACCAAAAGGGCGGCTGCAGTACCCAAGTATATTTCGCTAGATGGCAGCAGCGCTCCACCAACAGGGCCGGCTGCAGTACCCAATTATATTTCGCTAGATGGCAGCAGCGCTCCACCAACCGGGCGGCTGCAGTACCCAAGTATATTTCGCTAGATGGCAGCAGCGCTCACCCAACCGGGCCGCCTGCAGTACCCAAGTATATTTCGCTAGATGGCAGCAGCGCTCCACCAACAGCGCCGGCCGCAGTACCCTAATATATTTCGCTAGATGGCAGCAGCGCTCCACCAACAGCGCCGGCTGCAGTACCCAAATATATTTCGCTAGATGGCAGCAGCGCTCCACCAACAGAGCCGGCTGCAGTACCCAAATGTATTTCGCTAGATGGCAGCAGCGCTCCACCAAAAGGGGCCGGCTGCAGTACCCAAATATATTTCGCTAGATGGCAGCAGCGCAACACCAACAGAGCCGGCTGCAGTACCCAAATATATTTCGCTAGATGGCAGCAGCGCTCCACCAACAGGGCCGGCTGCAGTACCCAAGTATATTTCGCTAGATGGCAGCAGCGCTCCACCAACAGCGCCGGCTGCAGTACCCAATTACATTTCGCTAGATGGCAGCAGCGCTCCACCAAAAGGGCGGCTGCAGTACCCAATTACATTTCGCTAGATGGCAGCAGCGCTCCACCAAAAGGGCGGCTGCAGTACCCAACTACATTTCGCTAGATGGCAGCAGCGCTCCACCAACAGGGCCGGCTGCAGTACCCAATTATATTTCGCTAGATGGCAGCAGCGCACCACCAACAGGGCCGGCTGCAGTACCCAATTACATTTCGCTAGATGGCAGCAGCGCTCCACAAACCGGGCGGCTGCAGTACCCAAATATATTTCGCTAGATGGCAGCAGCGCTCCACCAACAGGGCGGCTGCAGTACCCAAATATATTTCGCTAGATGGCAGCAGCGCTCCACCAACCGAGCGGCTGCAGTACCCAATTACATTTCGCTAGATGGCAGCAGCGCTCCACCAAAAGGGCGGCTGCAGTACCCAAATATATTTCGCTAGATGGCAGCAGAGCTCCACCAACAGGGCCGGCTGCAGTACCCAAATATATTTCGCTAGATGGCAGCAGCGCTCCACCAACAGCGCCGGCTGCAGTACCCAAGTATATTTCGCTAGATGGCAGCAGCGCTCCACCAAAAGGGCGGCTGCAGTACCCAAATATATAGTACTGAGTCTAACCCTAACCCTAAGAGCCTGAGTCTAACCCTCACCCTAAGAGCCTGAGTCTAACCCTAACCCTAAGAGCCTCAGTCTAACCCTAACCCTAAGAGCCTCAGTCTAACCCTAACCCTAAGAGCCTGAGTCTAACCCTAACCCTAAGAGCCTGAGTCTAACCCTCACCATAAGAGCCTAACTCTAACCCTAACCCTAAGAGACTAACCCTAACCCTAACCCTAAGAGTCTAACCCTAACCCTGAGTCTAACGCTAACCCTAACCCTAACCCTAACCCTAACCCTAACCCTAACCCTAACCCTAACCCTAACCCTAACCCTAACCCTAAGAGTCTAACCCTAACCCTAACCCTAACCCTAAGAGTCTAACCCTAACCCTGAGTCTAACCCTAACCCTAACCCTAACCCTAAGAGTCTAACCCTAACCCTAAGAGTCTAACCCTAACCCTAACCCTAATCCTAAGAGTCTAACCCTAACCCTAACTCTAACCCTAACAGTCTAACCCTAACCCTAAGAGTCTAACCCTAAGAGTCTAACCCTAACCCTAACCCTAACAGTCTAACCCTAACCCTAACCCTAACCCTAAGAGTCTAACCCTAACCCTAACCCTAAGAGTCTAACCCTAACCCTAAGAGTCTAACCTTAACCCTAACCCTAACCCTAAGAGTCTAACCCTAACCCTAACCCTAACCCTAACCCTGACCCTAACCCTAAGAGTCTAACCCTAACCCTAACGCTAACCCTAACCCTAAGAGTCTAACCCTAACCCTACCCTAACCCTAAGAGTCTAACCGTAACCCTAAGAGTCTAACCCTAACCCTAACCCTAACCCTAAGAGTCTAACCCTAACCCTAAGAGTCTAACCCTAACCCTAAGAGTCTAACACTAAGAGTCTAACCCTAACCCTAACCCTAACCCTAACAGTCTAACCCTAACCCTAAGAGGCTAACTCTAACCCTAACCCTAAGAGACTAACCCTAACCCTAACCCTAAGAGCCTAAGTCTAACACTAACCCTAGGAGTCTAACCCTAACCCTAACCCTAACCCTAAGAGTCTAACCCTAACCCTAACCCTAACCCTAAGAGTCTAACCCTAACCCTGAGTCTAACCCTAACCCTAACCCTAACCCTAAGAGTCTAACCCTAACCCTAAGAGTCTAACCCTAACCCTAACCCTAATCCTAAGAGTCTAACCCTAACCCTAACCCTAACCCTTAGAGTCTAACCCTTACCCTAACCCTAACCCTAACCCTAACCCTAAGAGTCTAACCCTAACCCTAACCCTAACCCTAACCCTAAGAGTCTAACCCTAACCCTAAGAGCCTGAGTCTAACCCTAACCCTAAGAGCCTGAGTCTAACCCTCACCATAAGAGCCTGAGTCTAACCCTAACCCTAAGAGCCTCAGTCTAACCCTAACCCTAAGAGCCTGAGTCTAACCCTAACCCTAAGAGCCTCAGTCTAACCCTAACCCTAAGAGGCTAACTCTAACCCTAACCCTAAGAGACTAACCCTAACCCTAACCCTAAGAGCCTAAGTCTAACACTAACCCTAGGAGTCTAACCGTAACCCTAACCCTAACCCTAAGAGTCTAACCCTAACCCTAACCCTAACCCTAACCCTAAGAGTCTAACCCTAACCCTGAGTCTAACCCTAACCCTAACCCTAACCCTAACCCTAAGAGTCTAACCCTAACCCTAAGAGTCTAACCCTAACCCTAACCCTAATCCTAAGAGTCTAACCCTAACCCTAACCCTAACCCTTAGAGTCTAACCCTAACCCTAACCCTAACCCTAACCCTAACCCTAACCCTAAGAGTCTAACCCTAACCCTAACCCTAACCCTAACCCTAAGAGTCTAACCCTAACCCTGAGTCTAACCCTAACCCTAACCCTAACCCTAAGAGTCTAACCCTAACCCTAAGAGTCTAACCCTAACCCTAACCCTAACCCTAAGAGTCTAACCCTAACCCTAACTCTAACCCTAACAGTCTAACCCTAACCCTAAGAGTCTAACCCTAAGAGTCTAACCCTAACCCTAAGAGTCTAACCCTAACCCTAACCCTAACCCTAAGAGTCTAACCCTAACCCTAAGAGTCTAACCCTAACCCTAACCCTAACCCTAAGAGTCTAACCCTAACCCTAAGAATCTAACCCTAAGAGTCTAACCCTAACCCTAACAGTCTAACCCTAACCCTAACCCCGGCTGAAGTACCCAAGTATATTTCGCTAGATGGCAGCAGCGCTCCACCAACAGCGCCGGCTGCAGTACCCAAATATATTTCGCTAGATGGCAGCAGCGCTCCACCAACAGGGCGGCTGCAGTACCCAATTACATTTCGCTAGATGGCAGCAGCGCTCCACCAACCGGGCGGCTGCAGTACCCAATTATATTTCGCTAGATGGCAGCAGCGCTCCACCAACAGCGCCGGCTGCAGTACCCAACTACATTTCGCTAGATGGCAGCAGCGCTCCACCAAAAAAGCCGGCTGCAGTACCCAAATATATTTCGCTAGATGGCAGCAGCGCTCCACCAACAGGGCCGGCTGCACTACCCAAGTATATTTCGCTAGATGGCAGCAGCGCTCCACCAAAAGGGCGGCTGCAGTACCCAAGTATATTTCGCTAGATGGCAGCAGCGCTCCACCAACAGGGCCGGCTGCAGTACCCAATTATATTTCGCTAGATGGCAGCAGCGCTCCACCAACCGGGCGGCTGCAGTACCCAAGTATATTTCGCTAGATGGCAGCAGCGCTCACCCAACCGGGCCGCCTGCAGTACCCAAGTATATTTCGCTAGATGGCAGCAGCGCTCCACCAACAGCGCCGGCCGCAGTACCCAAATATATTTCGCTAGATGGCAGCAGCGCTCCACCAACAGGGCCGGCTGCAGTACCCAAATATATTTCGCTAGATGGCAGCAGCGCTCCACCAACAGAGCCGGCTGCAGTACCCAAATGTGTTTCGCTAGATGGCAGCAGCGCTCCACCAAAAGGGGCCGGCTGCAGTACCCAAATATATTTCGCTAGATGGCAGCAGCGCTCCACCAACAGAGCCGGCTGCAGTACCCAAATATATTTCGCTAGATGGCAGCAGCGCTCCACCAACAGGGCCGGCTGCAGTACCCAAGTATATTTCGCTAGATGGCAGCAGCGCTCCACCAAAAGGGCGGCTGCAGTACCCAATTACATTTCGCTAGATGGCAGCAGCGCTCCACCAAAAGGGCGGCTGCAGTACCCAATTACATTTCGCTAGATGGCAGCAGCGCTCCACCAAAAGGGCGGCTGCAGTACCCAACTACATTTCGCTAGATGGCAGCAGCGCTCCACCAACAGGGCCGGCTGCAGTACCCAATTATATTTCGCTAGATGGCAGCAGCGCACCACCAACAGGGCCGGCTGCAGTACCCAAATATATTTCGCTAGATGGCAGCAGCGCTCCACCAACAGGGCGGCTGCAGTACCCAAATATATTTCGCTAGATGGCAGCAGCGCTCCACCAACCGAGCGGCTGCAGTACCCAATTACATTTCGCTAGATGGCAGCAGCCCTCCACCAAAAGGGCGGCTGTAGTACCCAAATATATTTCGCTAGATGGCAGCAGAGCTCCACCAACAGGGCCGGCTGCAGTACCCAAATATATTTCGCTAGATGGCAGCAGCGCTCCACCAACAGCGCCGGCTGCAGTACCCAAGTATATTTCGCTAGATGGCAGCAGCGCTCCACCAAAAGGGCGGCTGCAGTACCCAAATATATAGTACTGAGTCTAACCCTAACCCTAAGAGCCTGAGTCTAACCCTAACCCTAAGAGCCTGAGTCTAACCCTCACCCTAAGAGCCTGAGTCTAACCCTAACCCTAAGAGCCTCAGTCTAACCCTAACCCTAAGAGCCTCAGTCTAACCCTAACCCTAAGAGCCTGAGTCTAACCCTAACCCTAAGAGCCTAACTCTAACCCTAACCCTAAGAGACTAACCCTAACCCTAACCCTAAGAGTCTAACCCTAACCCTGAGTCTAACGCTAACCCTAACCCTAACCCTAACCCTAACCCTAACCCTAACCCTAACCCTAACCCTAACCCTAAGAGTCTAACCCTAACCCTAACCCTAACCCTAAGAGTCTAACCCTAACCCTGAGTCTAACCCTAACCCTAACCCTAACCCTAAGAGTCTAACCCTAACCCTAAGAGTCTAACCCTAACCCTAACCCTAATCCTAAGAGTCTAACCCAACCCTAACTCTAACCCTAACAGTCTAACCCTAACCCTAAGAGTCTAACCCTAACAGTCTAACCCTAACCCTAACCCTAACAGTCTAACCCTAACCCTAACCCTAACCCTAACCCTAAGAGTCTAACCCTAACCCTAACCCTAAGAGTCTAACCCTAACCCTAAGAGTCTAACCTTAACCCTAACCCTAACCCTAAGAGTCTAACCCTAACCCTAACCCTAACCCTAACCCTGACCCTAACCCTAAGAGTCTAACCCTAACCCTAACGCTAACCCTAACCCTAAGAGTCTAACCCTAACCCTACCCTAACCCTAAGAGTCTAACCCTAACCCTAAGAGTCTAACCCTAACCCTAACCCTAACCCTAAGAGTCTAACCCTAACCCTAAGAGTCTAACCCTAACCCTAAGAGTCTAACCCTAACCCTAAGAGTCTAACCCTAAGAGTCTAACCCTAACCCTAACCCTAACAGTCTAACCCTAACCCTAACCCTAACCCCGGCTGAAGAACCCAAGTATATTTCGCTAGATGGCAGCAGCGCTCCACCAACAGCGCCGGCTGCAGTACCCAAATATATTTCGCTAGATGGCAGCAGCGCTCCACCAAAAGGGCGGCTGCAGTACCCAATTACATTTCGCTAGATAGCAGCAGCGCTCCACCAACCGGGCGGCTGCAGTACCCAATTACATTTCGCTAGATGGCAGCAGCGCTCCACCAAAAGGGCGGCTGCAGTACCCAAATATATTTCGCTAGACGGCAGCAGCGCTCCACCAAAAGGGCGGCTGCAGTACCCAAGTATATTTCGCTAGATGGCAGCAGCGCTCCACCAACAGGGCCGGCTGCAGTACCCAAGTATATTTCGCTAGATGGCAGCAGCGCTCACCCAACCGGGCCGCCTGCAGTACCCAAGTATATTTCGCTAGATGGCAGCAGCGCTCCACCAAAAGGGCGGCTGCAGTACCCAATTACATTTCGCTAGATGGCAGCAGCGCTCCATCAACCGGGCGGCTGCAGTACCCAATTACATTTCGCTAGATGGCAGCAGCGCTCCACCAAAAGGGCGGCTGCAGTACCCAACTACATTTCGCTAGATGGCAGCAGCGATCCACCAACAGGGCCGGCTGCAGTACCCAATTATATTTCGCTAGATGGCAGCAGCGCTCCACCAACAGGGCCGGCTGCAGTACCCAAATATATTTCGCTAGATGGCAGCAGCGCTCCACAAACCGGGCGGCTGCAGTACCCAAATATATTTCGCATGATGGCAGCAGCGCTCCACCAACAGCGCCGGCTGCAGTACCCAAATATATTTCGCTAGATGGCAGCAGCGCTCCACCAACCGGGCGGCTGCAGTACCCAAGTATATTTCGCTAGATGGCAGCAGCGCTCCACCAACAGGGCCGGCTGCAGTACCCAAGTATATTTCGCTAGATGGCAGCAGCGCTCCACCAAAAGGGCGGCTGCAGTACCCAATTACATTTCGCTAGATGGCAGCAGCGCTCCACCAAAAGGGCGGCTGCAGTACCCAATTACATTTCGCTAGATGGCAGCAGCGCTCCACCAAAAGGGCGGCTGCAGTACCCAACTACATTTCGCTAGATGGCAGCAGCGCTCCACCAACAGGGCCGGCTGCAGTACCCAATTATATTTCGCTAGATGGCAGCAGCGCTCCACCAACAGGGCCGGCTGCAGTACCCAATTATATTTCGCTAGATGGCAGCAGCGCTCCACCAAAAGGGCGGCTGCAGTACCCAAATATATAGTACTGAGTCTAACCCTAACCCTAAGAGCCTGAGTCTAACCCTAACCCTAAGAGCCTGAGTCTAACCCTCACCATAAGAGCCTGAGTCTAACCCTAACCCTAAGAGCCTCAGTCTAACCCTAACCCTAAGAGCCTGAGTCTAACCCTAACCCTAAGAGCCTCAGTCTAACCCTAACCCTAAGAGGCTAACTCTAACCCTAACCCTAAGAGACTAACCCTAACCCTAACCCTAAGAGCCTAAGTCTAACACTAACCCTAGGAGTCTAACCCTAACCCTAACCCTAACCCTAAGAGTCTAACCCTAACCCTAACCCTAACCCTAACCCTAAGAGTCTAACCCTAACCCTGAGTCTAACCCTAACCCTAACCCTAACCCTAAGAGTCTAACCCTAACCCTAAGAGTCTAACCCTAACCCTAACCCTAATCCTAAGAGTCTAACCCTAACCCTAACCCTAACCCTTAGAGTCTAACCCTAACCCTAACCCTAACCCTAACCCTAACCCTAAGAGTCTAACCCTAACCCTAACCCTAACCCTAACCCTAAGAGTCTAACCCTAACCCTGAGTCTAACCCTAACCCTAACCCTAACCCTAAGAGTCTAACCCTAACCCTAAGAGTCTAACCCTAACCCTAACCCTAACCCTAAGAGTCTAACCCTAACCCTAACTCTAACCCTAACAGTCTAACCCTAACCCTAAGAGTCTAACCCTAAGAGTCTAACCCTAACCCTACCCTAACCCTAACAGTCTAACCCTAACCCTAACCCTAACCCTAACCCTAAGAGTCTAACCCTAACCCTAACCCTAACCCTAAGAGTCTAACCCTAACCCTAAGAGTCTAACCTTAACCCTAACCCTAACCCTAAGAGTCTAACCCTAACCCTAACCCTAACCCTAACCCTGACCCTAACCCTAAGAGTCTAACCCTAACCCTAACCCTAACCCTAAGAGTCTAACCCTAACACTACCCTAACCCTAAGAGTCTAACCCTAACCCTAAGAGTCTAACCCTAACCCTAACCCTAACCCTAAGAGTCTAACCCTAACCCTAAGAGTCTAACCCTAACCCTAACCCTAACCCTAAGAGTCTAACCCTAACCCTAAGAATCTAACCCTAAGAGTCTAACCCTAACCCTAACAGTCTAACCCTAACCCTAACCCCGGCTGAAGTACCCAAGTATATTTCGCTAGATGGCAGCAGCGCTCCACCAACAGCGCCGGCTGCAGTACCCCAATATATTTCGCTAGATGGCAGCAGCGCTCCACCAACAGGGCGGCTGCAGTACCCAATTACATTTCGCTAGATGGCAGCAGCGCTCCACCAACCGGGCGGCTGCAGTACCCAATTATATTTCGCTAGATGGCAGCAGCGCTCCACCAACAGCGCCGGCTGCAGTACCCAACTACATTTCGCTAGATGGCAGCAGCGCTCCACCAAAAAAGCCGGCTGCAGTACCCAAATATATTTCGCTAGATGGCAGCAGCGCTCCACCAACAGCGCCGGCTGCACTACCCAAGTATATTTCGCTAGATGGCAGCAGCGCTCCACCAAAAGGGCGGCTGCAGTACCCAAGTATATTTCGCTAGATGGCAGCAGCGCTCCACCAACAGGGCCGGCTGCAGTACCCAATTATATTTCGCTAGATGGCAGCAGCGCTCCACCAACCGGGCGGCTGCAGTACCCAAGTATATTTCGCTAGATGGCAGCAGCGCTCACCCAACCGGGCCGCCTGCAGTACCCAAGTATATTTCGCTAGATGGCAGCAGCGCTCCACCAACAGCGCCGGCCGCAGTACCCTAATATATTTCGCTAGATGGCAGCAGCGCTCCACCAACAGCGCCGGCTGCAGTACCCAAATATATTTCGCTAGATGGCAGCAGCGCTCCACCAACAGAGCCGGCTGCAGTACCCAAATGTATTTCGCTAGATGGCAGCAGCGCTCCACCAAAAGGGGCCGGCTGCAGTACCCAAATATATTTCGCTAGATGGCAGCAGCGCTCCACCAACAGAGCCGGCTGCAGTACCCAAATATATTTCGCTAGATGGCAGCAGCGCTCCACCAACAGCGCCGGCTGCAGTACCCAAGTATATTTCGCTAGATGGCAGCAGCGCTCCACCAAAAGGGCGGCTGCAGTACCCAATTACATTTCGCTAGATGGCAGCAGCGCTCCACCAAAAGGGCGGCTGCAGTACCCAATTACATTTCGCTAGATGGCAGCAGCGCTCCACCAAAAGGGCGGCTGCAGTACCCAACTACATTTCGCTAGATGGCAGCAGCGCTCCACCAACAGGGCCGGCTGCAGTACCCAAATATATTTCGCTAGATGGCAGCAGCGCACCACCAACAGGGCCGGCTGCAGTACCCAAATATATTTCGCTAGATGGCAGCAGCGCTCCACCAACAGGGCGGCTGCAGTACCCAAATATATTTCGCTAGATGGCAGCAGCGCTCCACCAACCGAGCGGCTGCAGTACCCAATTACATTTCGCTAGATGGCAGCAGCGCTCCACCAAAAGGGCGGCTGCAGTACCCAAATATATTTCGCTAGATGGCAGCAGAGCTCCACCAACAGGGCCGGCTGCAGTACCCAAATATATTTCGCTAGATGGCAGCAGCGCTCCACCAACAGCGCCGGCTGCAGTACCCAAGTATATTTCGCTAGATGGCAGCAGCGCTCCACCAAAAGGGCGGCTGCAGTACCCAAATATATAGTACTGAGTCTAACCCTAACCCTAAGAGCCTGAGTCTAACCCTAACCCTAAGAGCCTGAGTCTAACCCTCACCCTAAGAGCCTGAGTCTAACCCTAACCCTAAGAGCCTCAGTCTAACCCTAACCCTAAGAGCCTCAGTCTAACCCTAACCCTAAGAGCCTGAGTCTAACCCTAACCCTAAGAGCCTGAGTCTAACCCTCACCATAAGAGCCTAACTCTAACCCTAACCCTAAGAGACTAACCCTAACCCTAACCCTAAGAGTCTAACCCTAACCCTGAGTCTAACGCTAACCCTAACCCTAACCCTAACCCTAACCCTAACCCTAACCCTAACCCTAACCCTAAGAGTCTAACCCTAACCCTAACCCTAACCCTAAGAGTCTAACCCTAACCCTGAGTCTAACCCTAACCCTAACCCTAACCCTAAGAGTCTAACCCTAACCCTAACTCTAACCCTAACAGTCTAACCCTAACCCTAAGAGTCTAACCCTAAGAGTCTAACCCTAACCCTACCCTAACCCTAACAGTCTAACCCTAACCCTAACCCTAACCCTAAGAGTCTAACCCTAACCCTAACCCTAACCCTAAGAGTCTAACCCTAACCCTAAGAGTCTAACCTTAACCCTAACCCTAACCCTAAGAGTCTAACCCTAACCCTAACCCTAACCCTAACCCTGACCCTAACCCTAAGAGTCTAACCCTAACCCTAACCCTAACCCTAAGAGTCTAACCCTAACACTACCCTAACCCTAAGAGTCTAACCCTAACCCTAAGAGTCTAACCCTAACCCTAACCCTAACCCTAAGAGTCTAACCCTAACCCTAAGAGTCTAACCCTAACCCTAACCCTAACCCTAAGAGTCTAACCCTAACCCTAAGAATCTAACCCTAAGAGTCTAACCCTAACCCTAACAGTCTAACCCTAACCCTAACCCCGCCTGCAGTACCCAAGTATATTTCGCTAGATGGCAGCAGCGCTCCACCAACCGGGCGGCTGCAGTACCCAATTACATTTCGCTAGATGGCAGCAGCGCTCCACCAAAAGGGCGGCTGCAGTACCCAAATATATTTCGCTAGACGGCAGCAGCGCTCCACCAAAAGGGCGGCTGCAGTACCCAAGTATATTTCGCTAGATGGCAGCAGCGCTCCACCAACCGGGCGGCTGCAGTACCCAATTACATTTCGCTAGATGGCAGCAGCGCTCCATCAACCGGGCGGCTGCAGTACCCAAATATATTTCGCTAGATGGCAGCAGCGCTCCACCAACAGCGCCGGCTGCAGTACCCAAATATATTTCGCTAGATGGCAGCAGCGCTCCACCAACCGGGCGGCTGCAGTACCCAAGTATATTTCGCTAGATGGCAGCAGCGCTCCACCAAAAGGGCGGCTGCAGTACCCAATTACATTTCGCTAGATGGCAGCAGCGCTCCACCAAAAGGGCGGCTGCAGTACCCAATTACATTTCGCTAGATGGCAGCAGCGCTCCACCAAAAGGGCGGCTGCAGTACCCAACTACATTTCGCTAGATGGCAGCAGCGCTCCACCAACAGGGCCGGCTGCAGTACCCAAGTATATTTCGCTAGATGGCAGCAGCGCACCACCAACAGACCCGGCTGCAGTACCCAAATATATTTCGCTAGATGGCAGCAGCGCTCCACAAACCGGGCGGCTGCAGTACCCAAATATATTTCGCTAGATGGCAGCAGCGCTCCACCAACAGCGCCGGCTGCAGTACCCAAGTATATTTCGCTAGATGGCAGCAGCGCTCCACCAACCGAGCGGCTGCAGTACCCAATTACATTTCGCTAGATGGCAGCAGCGCTCCACAAACCGGGCGGCTGCAGTACCCAAATATATTTCGCTAGATGGCAGCAGAGCTCCACCAACAGGGCCGGCTGCAGTACCCAAATATATTTCGCTAGATGGCAGCAGCGCTCCACCAACAGCGCCGGCTGCAGTACCCAAGTATATTTCGCTAGATGGCAGCAGCGCTCCACCAAAAGGGCGGCTGCAGTACCCAAATATATAGTACTGAGTCTAACCCTAACCCTAAGAGCCTGAGTCTAACCCTAACCCTAAGAGCCTGAGTCTAACCCTCACCATAAGAGCCTGAGTCTAACCCTAACCCTAAGAGCCTCAGTCTAACCCTAACCCTAAGAGCCTGAGTCTAACCCTAACCCTAAGAGCCTCAGTCTAACCCTAACCCTAAGAGGCTAACTCTAACCCTAACCCTAAGAGACTAACCCTAACCCTAACCCTAAGAGCCTAAGTCTAACACTAACCCTAGGAGTCTAACCCTAACCCTAACCCTAACCCTAAGAGTCTAACCCTAACCCTAACCCTAACCCTAAGAGTCTAACCCTAACCCTGAGTCTAACCCTAACCCTAACCCTAACCCTAAGAGTCTAACCCTAACCCTAAGAGTCTAACCCTAACCCTAACCCTAATCCTAAGAGTCTAACCCTAACCCTAACCCTAACCCTTAGAGTCTAACCCTAACCCTAACCCTAACCCTAACCCTAACCCTAAGAGTCTAACCCTAAC
This sequence comes from Falco punctatus, assembly GCF_963210335.1. Lineage (NCBI taxonomy): Eukaryota > Metazoa > Chordata > Aves > Falconiformes > Falconidae > Falco > Falco punctatus. Next base: position 35,587 of record NW_027660158.1, read on the forward strand.
CCTAACCCTAACCCTAAGAGTCTAACCCTAACCCTAAGAGTCTAACCCTAACCCTAACCCTAACCCTAACCCTAACCCTAACAGTCTAACCCTAACCCTAACCCTAACCCCGGCTGAAGAACCCAAGTATATTTCGCTAGATGGCAGCAGCGCTCCACCAACAGCGCCGGCTGCAGTACCCAAATATATTTCGCTAGATGGCAGCAGCGCTCCACCAAAAGGGCGGCTGCAGTACCCAAATATATTTCGCTAGACGGCAGCAGCGCTCCACCAAAAGGGCGGCTGCAGTACCCAAGTATATTTCGCTAGATGGCAGCAGCGCTCCACCAACCGGGCGGCTGCAGTACCCAATTACATTTCGCTAGATGGCAGCAGCGCTCCATCAACCGGGCGGCTGCAGTACCCAAATATATTTCGCTAGATGGCAGCAGCGCTCCACCAACAGCGCCGGCTGCAGTACCCAAATATATTTCGCTAGATGGCAGCAGCGCTCCACCAACCGGGCGGCTGCAGTACCCAAGTATATTTCGCTAGATGGCAGCAGCGCTCACCCAACCGGGCCGCCTGCAGTACCCAAGTATATTTCGCTAGATGGCAGCAGCGCTCCACCAAAAGGGCGGCTGCAGTACCCAATTACATTTCGCTAGATGGCAGCAGCGCTCCACCAAAAGGGCGGCTGCAGTACCCAATTACATTTCGCTAGATGGCAGCAGCGCTCCACCAAAAGGGCGGCTGCAGTACCCAACTACATTTCGCTAGATGGCAGCAGCGCTCCACCAACAGGGCCGGCTGCAGTACCCAAGTATATTTCGCTAGATGGCAGCAGCGCTCCACCAACAGCGCCGGCTGCAGTACCCAAATATATTTCGCTAGATGGCAGCAGCGCTCCACAAACCGGGCGGCTGCAGTACCCAAATATATTTCGCTAGATGGCAGCAGCGCTCCACCAACAGCGCCGGCTGCAGTACCCAAGTATATTTCGCTAGATGGCAGCAGCGCTCCACCAACCGAGCGGCTGCAGTACCCAATTACATTTCGCTAGATGGCAGCACAGCTCCACCAACAGGGCCGGCTGCAGTACCCAAATATATTTCGCTAGATGGCAGCAGCGCTCCACCAACAGCGCCGGCTGCAGTACCCAAGTATATTTCGCTAGATGGCAGCAGCGCTCCACCAAAAGGGCGGCTGCAGTACCCAAATATATAGTACTGAGTCTAACCCTAACCCTAAGAGCCTGAGTCTAACCCTAACCCTAAGAGCCTGAGTCTAACCCTCACCATAAGAGCCTGAGTCTAACCCTAACCCTAAGAGCCTCAGTCTAACCCTAACCCTAAGAGCCTGAGTCTAACCCTAACCCTAAGAGCCTCAGTCTAACCCTAACCCTAAGAGGCTAACTCTAACCCTAACCCTAAGAGACTAACCCTAACCCTAACCCTAAGAGCCTAAGTCTAACACTAACCCTAGGAGTCTAACCCTAACCCTAACCCTAACCCTAAGAGTCTAACCCTAACCCTAACCCTAACCCTAACCCTAAGAGTCTAACCCTAACCCTGAGTCTAACCCTAACCCTAACCCTAACCCTAAGAGTCTAACCCTAACCCTAAGAGTCTAACCCTAACCCTAACCCTAATCCTAAGAGTCTAACCCTAACCCTAACCCTAACCCTTAGAGTCTAACCCTAACCCTAACCCTAACCCTAACCCTAACCCTAAGAGTCTAACCCTAACCCTAACCCTAACCCTAACCCTAAGAGTCTAACCCTAACCCTGAGTCTAACCCTAACCCTAACCCTAACCCTAAGAGTCTAACCCTAACCCTAAGAGTCTAACCCTAACCCTAACCCTAACCCTAAGAGTCTAACCCTAACCCTAACTCTAACCCTAACAGTCTAACCCTAACCCTAAGAGTCTAACCCTAAGAGTCTAACCCTAACCCTACCCTAACCCTAACAGTCTAACCCTAACCCTAACCCTAACCCTAACCCTAAGAGTCTAACCCTAACCCTAACCCTAACCCTAAGAGTCTAACCCTAACCCTAAGAGTCTAACCTTAACCCTAACCCTAACCCTAAGAGTCTAACCCTAACCCTAACCCTAACCCTAACCCTGACCCTAACCCTAAGAGTCTAACCCTAACCCTAACCCTAACCCTAAGAGTCTAACCCTAACACTACCCTAACCCTAAGAGTCTAACCCTAACCCTAAGAGTCTAACCCTAACCCTAACCCTAACCCTAAGAGTCTAACCCTAACCCTAAGAGTCTAACCCTAACCCTAACCCTAACCCTAAGAGTCTAACCCTAACCCTAAGAATCTAACCCTAAGAGTCTAACCCTAACCCTAACAGTCTAACCCTAACCCTAACCCCGGCTGAAGTACCCAAGTATATTTCGCTAGATGGCAGCAGCGCTCCACCAACAGCGCCGGCTGCAGTACCCCAATATATTTCGCTAGATGGCAGCAGCGCTCCACCAACAGGGCGGCTGCAGTACCCAATTACATTTCGCTAGATGGCAGCAGCGCTCCACCAACCGGGCGGCTGCAGTACCCAATTATATTTCGCTAGATGGCAGCAGCGCTCCACCAACAGCGCCGGCTGCAGTACCCAACTACATTTCGCTAGATGGCAGCAGCGCTCCACCAAAAAAGCCGGCTGCAGTACCCAAATATATTTCGCTAGATGGCAGCAGCGCTCCACCAACAGGGCCGGCTGCACTACCCAAGTATATTTCGCTAGATGGCAGCAGGGCTCCACCAAAAGGGCGGCTGCAGTACCCAAGTATATTTCGCTAGATGGCAGCAGCGCTCCACCAACAGGGCCGGCTGCAGTACCCAATTATATTTCGCTAGATGGCAGCAGCGCTCCACCAACCGGGCGGCTGCAGTACCCAAGTATATTTCGCTAGATGGCAGCAGCGCTCACCCAACCGGGCCGCCTGCAGTACCCAAGTATATTTCGCTAGATGGCAGCAGCGCTCCACCAACAGCGCCGGCCGCAGTACCCTAATATATTTCGCTAGATGGCAGCAGCGCTCCACCAACAGCGCCGGCTGCAGTACCCAAATATATTTCGCTAGATGGCAGCAGCGCTCCACCAACAGAGCCGGCTGCAGTACCCAAATGTATTTCGCTAGATGGCAGCAGCGCTCCACCAAAAGGGGCCGGCTGCAGTACCCAAATATATTTCGCTAGATGGCAGCAGCGCTCCACCAACAGAGCCGGCTGCAGTACCCAAATATATTTCGCTAGATGGCAGCAGCGCTCCACCAACAGCGCCGGCTGCAGTACCCAAGTATATTTCGCTAGATGGCAGCAGCGCTCCACCAAAAGGGCGGCTGCAGTACCCAATTACATTTCGCTAGATGGCAGCAGCGCTCCACCAAAAGGGCGGCTGCAGTACCCAATTACATTTCGCTAGATGGCAGCAGCGCTCCACCAAAAGGGCGGCTGCAGTACCCAACTACATTTCGCTAGATGGCAGCAGCGCTCCACCAACAGGGCCGGCTGCAGTACCCAAATATATTTCGCTAGATGGCAGCAGCGCACCACCAACAGGGCCGGCTGCAGTACCCAAATATATTTCGCTAGATGGCAGCAGCGCTCCACCAACAGGGCGGCTGCAGTACCCAAATATATTTCGCTAGATGGCAGCAGCGCTCCACCAACCGAGCGGCTGCAGTACCCAATTACATTTCGCTAGATGGCAGCAGCGCTCCACCAAAAGGGCGGCTGCAGTACCCAAATATATTTCGCTAGATGGCAGCAGCGCTCCACAAACCGGGCGGCTGCAGTACCCAAATATATTTCGCTAGATGGCAGCAGCGCTCCACCAACAGCGCCGGCTGCAGTACCCAAGTATATTTCGCTAGATGGCAGCAGCGCTCCACCAACCGAGCGGCTGCAGTACCCAATTACATTTCGCTAGATGGCAGCACAGCTCCACCAACAGGGCCGGCTGCAGTACCCAAATATATTTCGCTAGATGGCAGCAGCGCTCCACCAACAGCGCCGGCTGCAGTACCCAAGTATATTTCGCTAGATGGCAGCAGCGCTCCACCAAAAGGGCGGCTGCAGTACCCAAATATATAGTACTGAGTCTAACCCTAACCCTAAGAGCCTGAGTCTAACCCTAACCCTAAGAGCCTGAGTCTAACCCTCACCATAAGAGCCTGAGTCTAACCCTAACCCTAAGAGCCTCAGTCTAACCCTAACCCTAAGAGCCTGAGTCTAACCCTAACCCTAAGAGCCTCAGTCTAACCCTAACCCTAAGAGGCTAACTCTAACCCTAACCCTAAGAGACTAACCCTAACCCTAACCCTAAGAGCCTAAGTCTAACACTAACCCTAGGAGTCTAACCCTAACCCTAACCCTAACCCTAAGAGTCTAACCCTAACCCTAACCCTAACCCTAACCCTAAGAGTCTAACCCTAACCCTGAGTCTAACCCTAACCCTAACCCTAACCCTAAGAGTCTAACCCTAACCCTAAGAGTCTAACCCTAACCCTAACCCTAATCCTAAGAGTCTAACCCTAACCCTAACCCTAACCCTTAGAGTCTAACCCTAACCCTAACCCTAACCCTAACCCTAACCCTAAGAGTCTAACCCTAACCCTAACCCTAACCCTAACCCTAAGAGTCTAACCCTAACCCTGAGTCTAACCCTAACCCTAACCCTAACCCTAAGAGTCTAACCCTAACCCTAAGAGTCTAACCCTAACCCTAACCCTAACCCTAAGAGTCTAACCCTAACCCTAACTCTAACCCTAACAGTCTAACCCTAACCCTAAGAGTCTAACCCTAAGAGTCTAACCCTAACCCTACCCTAACCCTAACAGTCTAACCCTAACCCTAACCCTAACCCTAACCCTAAGAGTCTAACCCTAACCCTAACCCTAACCCTAAGAGTCTAACCCTAACCCTAAGAGTCTAACCTTAACCCTAACCCTAACCCTAAGAGTCTAACCCTAACCCTAACCCTAACCCTAACCCTGACCCTAACCCTAAGAGTCTAACCCTAACCCTAACCCTAACCCTAAGAGTCTAACCCTAACACTACCCTAACCCTAAGAGTCTAACCCTAACCCTAAGAGTCTAACCCTAACCCTAACCCTAACCCTAAGAGTCTAACCCTAACCCTAAGAGTCTAACCCTAACCCTAACCCTAACCCTAAGAGTCTAACCCTAACCCTAAGAATCTAACCCTAAGAGTCTAACCCTAACCCTAACAGTCTAACCCTAACCCTAACCCCGGCTGAAGTACCCAAGTATATTTCGCTAGATGGCAGCAGCGCTCCACCAACAGCGCCGGCTGCAGTACCCCAATATATTTCGCTAGATGGCAGCAGCGCTCCACCAACAGGGCGGCTGCAGTACCCAATTACATTTCGCTAGATGGCAGCAGCGCTCCACCAACCGGGCGGCTGCAGTACCCAATTATATTTCGCTAGATGGCAGCAGCGCTCCACCAACAGCGCCGGCTGCAGTACCCAACTACATTTCGCTAGATGGCAGCAGCGCTCCACCAAAAAAGCCGGCTGCAGTACCCAAATATATTTCGCTAGATGGCAGCAGCGCTCCACCAACAGGGCCGGCTGCAGTACCCAAGTATATTTCGCTAGATGGCAGCAGGGCTCCACCAAAAGGGCGGCTGCAGTACCCAAGTATATTTCGCTAGATGGCAGCAGCGCTCCACCAACAGGGCCGGCTGCAGTACCCAATTATATTTCGCTAGATGGCAGCAGCGCTCCACCAACCGGGCGGCTGCAGTACCCAAGTATATTTCGCTAGATGGCAGCAGCGCTCACCCAACCGGGCCGCCTGCAGTACCCAAGTATATTTCGCTAGATGGCAGCAGCGCTCCACCAACAGCGCCGGCCGCAGTACCCTAATATATTTCGCTAGATGGCAGCAGCGCTCCACCAACAGCGCCGGCTGCAGTACCCAAATATATTTCGCTAGATGGCAGCAGCGCTCCACCAACAGAGCCGGCTGCAGTACCCAAATGTATTTCGCTAGATGGCAGCAGCGCTCCACCAAAAGGGGCCGGCTGCAGTACCCAAATATATTTCGCTAGATGGCAGCAGCGCTCCACCAACAGAGCCGGCTGCAGTACCCAAATATATTTCGCTAGATGGCAGCAGCGCTCCACCAACAGCGCCGGCTGCAGTACCCAAGTATATTTCGCTAGATGGCAGCAGCGCTCCACCAAAAGGGCGGCTGCAGTACCCAATTACATTTCGCTAGATGGCAGCAGCGCTCCACCAAAAGGGCGGCTGCAGTACCCAATTACATTTCGCTAGATGGCAGCAGCGCTCCACCAAAAGGGCGGCTGCAGTACCCAACTACATTTCGCTAGATGGCAGCAGCGCTCCACCAACAGGGCCGGCTGCAGTACCCAAATATATTTCGCTAGATGGCAGCAGCGCACCACCAACAGGGCCGGCTGCAGTACCCAAATATATTTCGCTAGATGGCAGCAGCGCTCCACCAACAGGGCGGCTGCAGTACCCAAATATATTTCGCTAGATGGCAGCAGCGCTCCACCAACCGAGCGGCTGCAGTACCCAATTACATTTCGCTAGATGGCAGCAGCGCTCCACCAAAAGGGCGGCTGCAGTACCCAAATATATTTCGCTAGATGGCAGCAGAGCTCCACCAACAGGGCCGGCTGCAGTACCCAAATATATTTCGCTAGATGGCAGCAGCGCTCCACCAACAGCGCCGGCTGCAGTACCCAAGTATATTTCGCTAGATGGCAGCAGCGCTCCACCAAAAGGGCGGCTGCAGTACCCAAATATATAGTACTGAGTCTAACCCTAACCCTAAGAGCCTGAGTCTAACCCTAACCCTAAGAGCCTGAGTCTAACCCTCACCCTAAGAGCCTGAGTCTAACCCTAACCCTAAGAGCCTCAGTCTAACCCTAACCCTAAGAGCCTCAGTCTAACCCTAACCCTAAGAGCCTGAGTCTAACCCTAACCCTAAGAGCCTGAGTCTAACCCTCACCATAAGAGCCTAACTCTAACCCTAACCCTAAGAGACTAACCCTAACCCTAACCCTAAGAGTCTAACCCTAACCCTGAGTCTAACGCTAACCCTAACCCTAACCCTAACCCTAACCCTAACCCTAACCCTAACCCTAACCCTAACCCTAACCCTAAGAGTCTAACCCTAACCCTAACCCTAACCCTAAGAGTCTAACCCTAACCCTGAGTCTAACCCTAACCCTAACCCTAACCCTAAGAGTCTAACCCTAACCCTAAGAGTCTAACCCTAACCCTAACCCTAACCCTAAGAGTCTAACCCTAACCCTAACTCTAACCCTAACAGTCTAACCCTAACCCTAAGAGTCTAACCCTAAGAGTCTAACCCTAACCCTACCCTAACCCTAACAGTCTAACCCTAACCCTAACCCTAACCCTAACCCTAAGAGTCTAACCCTAACCCTAACCCTAACCCTAAGAGTCTAACCCTAACCCTAAGAGTCTAACCTTAACCCTAACCCTAACCCTAAGAGTCTAACCCTAACCCTAACCCTAACCCTAACCCTGACCCTAACCCTAAGAGTCTAACCCTAACCCTAACCCTAACCCTAAGAGTCTAACCCTAACACTACCCTAACCCTAAGAGTCTAACCCTAACCCTAAGAGTCTAACCCTAACCCTAACCCTAACCCTAAGAGTCTAACCCTAACCCTAAGAGTCTAACCCTAACCCTAACCCTAACCCTAAGAGTCTAACCCTAACCCTAAGAATCTAACCCTAAGAGTCTAACCCTAACCCTAACAGTCTAACCCTAACCCTAACCCCGGCTGAAGTACCCAAGTATATTTCGCTAGATGGCAGCAGCGCTCCACCAACAGCGCCGGCTGCAGTACCCCAATATATTTCGCTAGATGGCAGCAGCGCTCCACCAACAGGGCGGCTGCAGTACCCAATTACATTTCGCTAGATGGCAGCAGCGCTCCACCAACCGGGCGGCTGCAGTACCCAATTATATTTCGCTAGATGGCAGCAGCGCTCCACCAACAGCGCCGGCTGCAGTACCCAACTACATTTCGCTAGATGGCAGCAGCGCTCCACCAAAAAAGCCGGCTGCAGTACCCAAATATATTTCGCTAGATGGCAGCAGCGCTCCACCAACAGGGCCGGCTGCACTACCCAAGTATATTTCGCTAGATGGCAGCAGCGCTCCACCAAAAGGGCGGCTGCAGTACCCAAGTATATTTCGCTAGATGGCAGCAGCGCTCCACCAACAGGGCCGGCTGCAGTACCCAATTATATTTCGCTAGATGGCAGCAGCGCTCCACCAACCGGGCGGCTGCAGTACCCAAGTATATTTCGCTAGATGGCAGCAGCGCTCACCCAACCGGGCCGCCTGCAGTACCCAAGTATATTTCGCTAGATGGCAGCAGCGCTCCACCAACAGCGCCGGCCGCAGTACCCTAATATATTTCGCTAGATGGCAGCAGCGCTCCACCAACAGCGCCGGCTGCAGTACCCAAATATATTTCGCTAGATGGCAGCAGCGCTCCACCAACAGAGCCGGCTGCAGTACCCAAATGTATTTCGCTAGATGGCAGCAGCGCTCCACCAAAAGGGGCCGGCTGCAGTACCCAAATATATTTCGCTAGATGGCAGCAGCGCTCCACCAACAGAGCCGGCTGCAGTACCCAAATATATTTCGCTAGATGGCAGCAGCGCTCCACCAACAGCGCCGGCTGCAGTACCCAAGTATATTTCGCTAGATGGCAGCAGCGCTCCACCAAAAGGGCGGCTGCAGTACCCAATTACATTTCGCTAGATGGCAGCAGCGCTCCACCAAAAGGGCGGCTGCAGTACCCAATTACATTTCGCTAGATGGCAGCAGCGCTCCACCAAAAGGGCGGCTGCAGTACCCAACTACATTTCGCTAGATGGCAGCAGCGCTCCACCAACAGGGCCGGCTGCAGTACCCAAATATATTTCGCTAGATGGCAGCAGCGCACCACCAACAGGGCCGGCTGCAGTACCCAAATATATTTCGCTAGATGGCAGCAGCGCTCCACCAACAGGGCGGCTGCAGTACCCAAATATATTTCGCTAGATGGCAGCAGCGCTCCACCAACCGAGCGGCTGCAGTACCCAATTACATTTCGCTAGATGGCAGCAGCGCTCCACCAAAAGGGCGGCTGCAGTACCCAAATATATTTCGCTAGATGGCAGCAGAGCTCCACCAACAGGGCCGGCTGCAGTACCCAAATATATTTCGCTAGATGGCAGCAGCGCTCCACCAACAGCGCCGGCTGCAGTACCCAAGTATATTTCGCTAGATGGCAGCAGCGCTCCACCAAAAGGGCGGCTGCAGTACCCAAATATATAGTACTGAGTCTAACCCTAACCCTAAGAGCCTGAGTCTAACCCTAACCCTAAGAGCCTGAGTCTAACCCTCACCCTAAGAGCCTGAGTCTAACCCTAACCCTAAGAGCCTCAGTCTAACCCTAACCCTAAGAGCCTCAGTCTAACCCTAACCCTAAGAGCCTGAGTCTAACCCTAACCCTAAGAGCCTGAGTCTAACCCTCACCATAAGAGCCTAACTCTAACCCTAACCCTAAGAGACTAACCCTAACCCTAACCCTAAGAGTCTAACCCTAACCCTGAGTCTAACGCTAACCCTAACCCTAACCCTAACCCTAACCCTAACCCTAACCCTAACCCTAACCCTAAGAGTCTAACCCTAACCCTAACCCTAACCCTAAGAGTCTAACCCTAACCCTGAGTCTAACCCTAACCCTAACCCTAACCCTAAGAGTCTAACCCTAACCCTAAGAGTCTAACCCTAACCCTAACCCTAATCCTAAGAGTCTAACCCTAACCCTAACTCTAACCCTAACAGTCTAACCCTAACCCTAAGAGTCTAACCCTAAGAGTCTAACCCTAACCCTACCCTAACCCTAACAGTCTAACCCTAACCCTAACCCTAACCCTAAGAGTCTAACCCTAACCCTAACCCTAACCCTAAGAGTCTAACCCTAACCCTAAGAGTCTAACCTTAACCCTAACCCTAACCCTAAGAGTCTAACCCTAACCCTAACCCTAACCCTAACCCTGACCCTAACCCTAAGAGTCTAACCCTAACCCTAACCCTAACCCTAAGAGTCTAACCCTAACACTACCCTAACCCTAAGAGTCTAACCCTAACCCTAAGAGTCTAACCCTAACCCTAACCCTAACCCTAAGAGTCTAACCCTAACCCTAAGAGTCTAACCCTAACCCTAACCCTAACCCTAAGAGTCTAACCCTAACCCTAAGAATCTAACCCTAAGAGTCTAACCCTAACCCTAACAGTCTAACCCTAACCCTAACCCCGGCTGAAGTACCCAAGTATATTTCGCTAGATGGCAGCAGCGCTCCACCAACAGCGCCGGCTGCAGTACCCAAATATATTTCGCTAGATGGCAGCAGCGCTCCACCAACAGGGCGGCTGCAGTACCCAATTACATTTCGCTAGATGGCAGCAGCGCTCCACCAACCGGGCGGCTGCAGTACCCAATTATATTTCGCTAGATGGCAGCAGCGCTCCACCAACAGCGCCGGCTGCAGTACCCAACTACATTTCGCTAGATGGCAGCAGCGCTCCACCAAAAAAGCCGGCTGCAGTACCCAAATATATTTCGCTAGATGGCAGCAGCGCTCCACCAACAGGGCCGGCTGCACTACCCAAGTATATTTCGCTAGATGGCAGCAGCGCTCCACCAAAAGGGCGGCTGCAGTACCCAAGTATATTTCGCTAGATGGCAGCAGCGCTCCACCAACAGGGCCGGCTGCAGTACCCAATTATATTTCGCTAGATGGCAGCAGCGCTCCACCAACCGGGCGGCTGCAGTACCCAAGTATATTTCGCTAGATGGCAGCAGCGCTCACCCAACCGGGCCGCCTGCAGTACCCAAGTATATTTCGCTAGATGTCAGCAGCGCTCCACCAACAGCGCCGGCCGCAGTACCCTAATATATTTCGCTAGATGGCAGCAGCGCTCCACCAACAGCGCCGGCTGCAGTACCCAAATATATTTCGCTAGATGGCAGCAGCGCTCCACCAACAGAGCCGGCTGCAGTACCCAAATGTATTTCGCTAGATGGCAGCAGCGCTCCACCAAAAGGGGCCGGCTGCAGTACCCAAATATATTTCGCTAGATGGCAGCAGCGCAACACCAACAGAGCCGGCTGCAGTACCCAAATATATTTCGCTAGATGGCAGCAGCGCTCCACCAACAGGGCCGGCTGCAGTACCCAAGTATATTTCGCTAGATGGCAGCAGCGCTCCACCAAAAGGGCGGCTGCAGTACCCAATTACATTTCGCTAGATGGCAGCAGCGCTCCACCAAAAGGGCGGCTGCAGTACCCAATTACATTTCGCTAGATGGCAGCAGCGCTCCACCAAAAGGGCGGCTGCAGTACCCAACTACATTTCGCTAGATGGCAGCAGCGCTCCACCAACAGGGCCGGCTGCAGTACCCAATTATATTTCGCTAGATGGCAGCAGCGCACCACCAACAGGGCCGGCTGCAGTACCCAAGTATATTTCGCTAGATGGCAGCAGCGCTCCACCAAAAGGGCGGCTGCAGTACCCAAATATATTTCGCTAGATGGCAGCAGCGCTCCACCAACAGGGCGGCTGCAGTACCCAAATATATTTCGCTAGATGGCAGCAGCGCTCCACCAACCGAGCGGCTGCAGTACCCAATTACATTTCGCTAGATGGCAGCAGCGCTCCACCAAAAGGGCGGCTGCAGTACCCAAATATATTTCGCTAGATGGCAGCAGAGCTCCACCAACAGGGCCGGCTGCAGTACCCAAATATATTTCGCTAGATGGCAGCAGCGCTCCACCAACAGCGCCGGCTGCAGTACCCAAGTATATTTCGCTAGATGGCAGCAGCGCTCCACCAAAAGGGCGGCTGCAGTACCCAAATATATAGTACTGAGTCTAACCCTAACCCTAAGAGCCTGAGTCTAACCCTCACCCTAAGAGCCTGAGTCTAACCCTAACCCTAAGAGCCTCAGTCTAACCCTAACCCTAAGAGCCTCAGTCTAACCCTAACCCTAAGAGCCTGAGTCTAACCCTAACCCTAAGAGCCTGAGTCTAACCCTCACCATAAGAGCCTAACTCTAACCCTAACCCTAAGAGACTAACCCTAACCCTAACCCTAAGAGTCTAACCCTAACCCTGAGTCTAACGCTAACCCTAACCCTAACCCTAACCCTAACCCTAACCCTAACCCTAACCCTAACCCTAACCCTAACCCTAACCCTAAGAGTCTAACCCTAACCCTAACCCTAACCCTAAGAGTCTAACCCTAACCCTGAGTCTAACCCTAACCCTAACCCTAACCCTAAGAGTCTAACCCTAACCCTAAGAGTCTAACCCTAACCCTAACCCTAATCCTAAGAGTCTAACCCTAACCCTAACTCTAACCCTAACAGTCTAACCCTAACCCTAAGAGTCTAACCCTAAGAGTCTAACCCTAACCCTAACCCTAACAGTCTAACCCTAACCCTAACCCTAACCCTAAGAGTCTAACCCTAACCCTAACCCTAAGAGTCTAACCCTAACCCTAAGAGTCTAACCTTAACCCTAACCCTAACCCTAAGAGTCTAACCCTAACCCTAACCCTAACCCTAACCCTGACCCTAACCCTAAGAGTCTAACCCTAACCCTAACGCTAACCCTAACCCTAAGAGTCTAACCCTAACCCTACCCTAACCCTAAGAGTCTAACCGTAACCCTAAGAGTCTAACCCTAACCCTAACCCTAACCCTAAGAGTCTAACCCTAACCCTAAGAGTCTAACCCTAACCCTAAGAGTCTAACACTAAGAGTCTAACCCTAACCCTAACCCTAGCCCTAACAGTCTAACCCTAACCCTAAGAGGCTAACTCTAACCCTAACCCTAAGAGACTAACCCTAACCCTAACCCTAAGAGCCTAAGTCTAACACTAACCCTAGGAGTCTAACCCTAACCCTAACCCTAACCCTAAGAGTCTAACCCTAACCCTAACCCTAACCCTAAGAGTCTAACCCTAACCCTGAGTCTAACCCTAACCCTAACCCTAACCCTAAGAGTCTAACCCTAACCCTAAGAGTCTAACCCTAACCCTAACCCTAATCCTAAGAGTCTAACCCTAACCCTAACCCTAACCCTTAGAGTCTAACCCTAACCCTAACCCTAACCCTAACCCTAACCCTAAGAGTCTAACCCTAACCCTAACCCTAACCCTAACCCTAAGAGTCTAACCCTAACCCTAAGAGCCTGAGTCTAACCCTAACCCTAAGAGCCTGAGTCTAACCCTCACCATAAGAGCCTGAGTCTAACCCTAACCCTAAGAGCCTCAGTCTAACCCTAACCCTAAGAGCCTGAGTCTAACCCTAACCCTAAGAGCCTCAGTCTAACCCTAACCCTAAGAGGCTAACTCTAACCCTAACCCTAAGAGACTAACCCTAACCCTAACCCTAAGAGCCTAAGTCTAACACTAACCCTAGGAGTCTAACCCTAACCCTAACCCTAACCCTAAGAGTCTAACCCTAACCCTAACCCTAACCCTAACCCTAAGAGTCTAACCCTAACCCTGAGTCTAACCCTAACCCTAACCCTAACCCTAACCCTAACCCTAACCCTAAGAGTCTAACCCTAACCCTAAGAGTCTAACCCTAACCCTAACCCTAATCCTAAGAGTCTAACCCTAACCCTAACCCTAACCCTTAGAGTCTAACCCTAACCCTAACCCTAACCCTAACCCTAACCCTAACCCTAAGAGTCTAACCCTAACCCTAACCCTAACCCTAACCCTAAGAGTCTAACCCTAACCCTGAGTCTAACCCTAACCCTAACCCTAACCCTAAGAGTCTAACCCTAACCCTAAGAGTCTAACCCTAACCCTAACCCTAACCCTAAGAGTCTAACCCTAACCCTAACTCTAACCCTAACAGTCTAACCCTAACCCTAAGAGTCTAACCCTAACCCTAACCCTAACCCTAAGAGTCTAACCCTAACCCTAAGAGTCTAACCCTAACCCTAACCCTAACCCTAAGAGTCTAACCCTAACCCTAAGAATCTAACCCTAAGAGTCTAACCCTAACCCTAACAGTCTAACCCTAACCCTAACCCCGGCTGAAGTACCCAAGTATATTTCGCTAGATGGCAGCAGCGCTCCACCAACAGCGCCGGCTGCAGTACCCAAATATATTTCGCTAGATGGCAGCAGCGCTCCACCAACAGGGCGGCTGCAGTACCCAATTACATTTCGCTAGATGGCAGCAGCGCTCCACCAACCGGGCGGCTGCAGTACCCAATTATATTTCGCTAGATGGCAGCAGCGCTCCACCAACAGCGCCGGCTGCAGTACCCAACTACATTTCGCTAGATGGCAGCAGCGCTCCACCAAAAAAGCCGGCTGCAGTACCCAAATATATTTCGCTAGATGGCAGCAGCGCTCCACCAACAGGGCCGGCTGCACTACCCAAGTATATTTCGCTAGATGGCAGCAGCGCTCCACCAAAAGGGCGGCTGCAGTACCCAAGTATATTTCGCTAGATGGCAGCAGCGCTCCACCAACAGGGCCGGCTGCAGTACCCAATTATATTTCGCTAGATGGCAGCAGCGCTCCACCAACCGGGCGGCTGCAGTACCCAAGTATATTTCGCTAGATGGCAGCAGCGCTCACCCAACCGGGCCGCCTGCAGTACCCAAGTATATTTCGCTAGATGGCAGCAGCGCTCCACCAACAGCGCCGGCCGCAGTACCCTAATATATTTCGCTAGATGGCAGCAGCGCTCCACCAACAGGGCCGGCTGCAGTACCCAAATATATTTCGCTAGATGGCAGCAGCGCTCCACCAACAGAGCCGGCTGCAGTACCCAAATGTGTTTCGCTAGATGGCAGCAGCGCTCCACCAAAAGGGGCCGGCTGCAGTACCCAAATATATTTCGCTAGATGGCAGCAGCGCTCCACCAACAGAGCCGGCTGCAGTACCCAAATATATTTCGCTAGATGGCAGCAGCGCTCCACCAACAGGGCCGGCTGCAGTACCCAAGTATATTTCGCTAGATGGCAGCAGCGCTCCACCAAAAGGGCGGCTGCAGTACCCAATTACATTTCGCTAGATGGCAGCAGCGCTCCACCAAAAGGGCGGCTGCAGTACCCAATTACATTTCGCTAGATGGCAGCAGCGCTCCACCAAAAGGGCGGCTGCAGTACCCAACTACATTTCGCTAGATGGCAGCAGCGCTCCACCAACAGGGCCGGCTGCAGTACCCAATTATATTTCGCTAGATGGCAGCAGCGCACCACCAACAGGGCCGGCTGCAGTACCCAAATATATTTCGCTAGATGGCAGCAGCGCTCCACCAACAGGGCGGCTGCAGTACCCAAATATATTTCGCTAGATGGCAGCAGCGCTCCACCAACCGAGCGGCTGCAGTACCCAATTACATTTCGCTAGATGGCAGCAGCCCTCCACCAAAAGGGCGGCTGTAGTACCCAAATATATTTCGCTAGATGGCAGCAGAGCTCCACCAACAGGGCCGGCTGCAGTACCCAAATATATTTCGCTAGATGGCAGCAGCGCTCCACCAACAGCGCCGGCTGCAGTACCCAAGTATATTTCGCTAGATGGCAGCAGCGCTCCACCAAAAGGGCGGCTGCAGTACCCAAATATATAGTACTGAGTCTAACCCTAACCCTAAGAGCCTGAGTCTAACCCTAACCCTAAGAGCCTGAGTCTAACCCTCACCCTAAGAGCCTGAGTCTAACCCTAACCCTAAGAGCCTCAGTCTAACCCTAACCCTAAGAGCCTGAGTCTAACCCTAACCCTAAGAGCCTAACTCTAACCCTAACCCTAAGAGACTAACCCTAACCCTAACCCTAAGAGTCTAACCCTAACCCTGAGTCTAACGCTAACCCTAACCCTAACCCTAACCCTAACCCTAACCCTAACCCTAACCCTAACCCTAACCCTAACCCTAAGAGTCTAACCCTAACCCTAACCCTAACCCTAAGAGTCTAACCCTAACCCTGAGTCTAACCCTAACCCTAACCCTAACCCTAAGAGTCTAACCCTAACCCTAAGAGTCTAACCCTAACCCTAACCCTAATCCTAAGAGTCTAACCCAACCCTAACTCTAACCCTAACAGTCTAACCCTAACCCTAAGAGTCTAACCCTAACAGTCTAACCCTAACCCTAACCCTAACAGTCTAACCCTAACCCTAACCCTAACCCTAACCCTAAGAGTCTAACCCTAACCCTAACCCTAAGAGTCTAACCCTAACCCTAAGAGTCTAACCTTAACCCTAACCCTAACCCTAAGAGTCTAACCCTAACCCTAACCCTAACCCTAACCCTGACCCTAACCCTAAGAGTCTAACCCTAACCCTAACGCTAACCCTAACCCTAAGAGTCTAACCCTAACCCTACCCTAACCCTAAGAGTCTAACCCTAACCCTAAGAGTCTAACCCTAACCCTAACCCTAACCCTAAGAGTCTAACCCTAACCCTAAGAGTCTAACCCTAACCCTAAGAGTCTAACCCTAACCCTAAGAGTCTAACCCTAAGAGTCTAACCCTAACCCTAACCCTAACAGTCTAACCCTAACCCTAACCCTAACCCCGGCTGAAGAACCCAAGTATATTTCGCTAGATGGCAGCAGCGCTCCACCAACAGCGCCGGCTGCAGTACCCAAATATATTTCGCTAGATGGCAGCAGCGCTCCACCAAAAGGGCGGCTGCAGTACCCAATTACATTTCGCTAGATAGCAGCAGCGCTCCACCAACCGGGCGGCTGCAGTACCCAATTACATTTCGCTAGATGGCAGCAGCGCTCCACCAAAAGGGCGGCTGCAGTACCCAAATATATTTCGCTAGACGGCAGCAGCGCTCCACCAAAAGGGCGGCTGCAGTACCCAAGTATATTTCGCTAGATGGCAGCAGCGCTCCACCAACAGGGCCGGCTGCAGTACCCAAGTATATTTCGCTAGATGGCAGCAGCGCTCACCCAACAGGGCCGCCTGCAGTACCCAAGTATATTTCGCTAGATGGCAGCAGCGCTCCACCAAAAGGGCGGCTGCAGTACCCAATTACATTTCGCTAGATGGCAGCAGCGCTCCATCAACCGGGCGGCTGCAGTACCCAATTACATTTCGCTAGATGGCAGCAGCGCTCCACCAAAAGGGCGGCTGCAGTACCCAACTACATTTCGCTAGATGGCAGCAGCGATCCACCAACAGGGCCGGCTGCAGTACCCAATTATATTTCGCTAGATGGCAGCAGCGCTCCACCAACAGGGCCGGCTGCAGTACCCAAATATATTTCGCTAGATGGCAGCAGCGCTCCACAAAACGGGCGGCTGCAGTACCCAAATATATTTCGCTAGATGGCAGCAGCGCTCCACCAACAGCGCCGGCTGCAGTACCCAAATATATTTCGCTAGATGGCAGCAGCGCTCCACCAACCGGGCGGCTGCAGTACCCAAGTATATTTCGCTAGATGGCAGCAGCGCTCCACCAACAGGGCCGGCTGCAGTACCCAAGTATATTTCGCTAGATGGCAGCAGCGCTCCACCAAAAGGGCGGCTGCAGTACCCAATTACATTTCGCTAGATGGCAGCAGCGCTCCACCAAAAGGGCGGCTGCAGTACCCAATTACATTTCGCTAGATGGCAGCAGCGCTCCACCAAAAGGGCGGCTGCAGTACCCAACTACATTTCGCTAGATGGCAGCAGCGCTCCACCAAAAAAGCCGGCTGCAGTACCCAATTATATTTCGCTAGATGGCAGCAGCGCTCCACCAAAAGGGCCGGCTGCAGTACCCAAATATATTTCGCTAGATGGCAGCAGCGCTCCACAAACCGGGCGGCTGCAGTACCCAAATATATTTCGCTAGATGGCAGCAGCGCTCCACCAACAGCGCCGGCTGCAGTACCCAAGTATATTTCGCTAGATGGCAGCAGCGCTCCACCAACGGGGCCGCCTGCAGTACCCAATTACATTTCGCTAGATGGCAGCAGCGCTCCACAAACCGGGCGGCTGCAGTACCCAAATATATTTCGCTAGATGGCAGCAGAGCTCCACCAACAGGGCCGGCTGCAGTACCCAAATATATTTCGCTAGATGGCAGCAGCGCTCCACCAACAGCGCCGGCTGCAGTACCCAAGTATATTTCGCTAGATGGCAGCAGCGCTCCACCAACGGGGCCGCCTGCAGTACCCAATTACATTTCGCTAGATGGCAGCAGCGCTCCACAAACCGGGCGGCTGCAGTACCCAAATATATTTCGCTAGATGGCAGCAGAGCTCCACCAACAGGGCCGGCTGCAGTACCCAAATATATTTCGCTAGATGGCAGCAGCGCTCCACCAACAGCGCCGGCTGCAGTACCCAAGTATATTTCGCTAGATGGCAGCAGCGCTCCACCAAAAGGGCGGCTGCAGTACCCAAATATATAGTACTGAGTCTAACCCTAACCCTAAGAGCCTGAGTCTAACCCTAACCCTAAGAGCCTGAGTCTAACCCTCACCATAAGAGCCTGAGTCTAACCCTAACCCTAAGAGCCTCAGTCTAACCCTAACCCTAAGAGCCTGAGTCTAACCCTAACCCTAAGAGCCTCAGTCTAACCCTAACCCTAAGAGGCTAACTCTAACCCTAACCCTAAGAGACTAACCCTAACCCTAACCCTAAGAGCCTAAGTCTAACACTAACCCTAGGAGTCTAACCCTAACCCTAACCCTAACCCTAAGAGTCTAACCCTAACCCTAACCCTAACCCTAACCCTAAGAGTCTAACCCTAACCCTGAGTCTAACCCTAACCCTAACCCTAACCCTAACCCTAAGAGTCTAAACCTAACCCTAAGAGTCTAACCCTAACCCTAACCCTAATCCTAAGAGTCTAACCCTAACCCTAACCCTAACCCTTAGAGTCTAACCCTAACCCTAACCCTAACCCTAACCCTAACCCTAAGATTCTAACCCTAACCCTAACCCTAACCCTAAGAGTCTAACCCTAACCCTGAGTCTAACCCTAACCCTAACCCTAACCCTAAGAGTCTAACCCTAACCCTAAGAGTCTAACCCTAACCCTAACCCTAACCCTAAGAGTCTAACCCTAACCCTAACTCTAACCCTACCAGTCTAACCCTAACCCTAAGAGTCTAACCCTAAGAGTCTAACCCTAACCCTACCCTAACCCTAACAGTCTAACCCTAACCCTAACCCTAACCCTAACCCTAAGAGTCTAACCCTAACCCTAACCCTAACCCTAAGAGTCTAACCCTAACCCTAAGAGTCTAACCTTAACCCTAACCCTAACCCTAAGAGTCTAACCCTAACCCTAACCCTAACCCTAACCCTGACCCTAACCCTAAAAGTCTAACCCTAACCCTAACCCTAACCCTAAGAGTCTAACCCTAACACTACCCTAACCCTAAGAGTCTAACCCTAACCCTAAGAGTCTAACCCTAACCCTAACCCTAACCCTAAGAGTCTAACCCTAACCCTAAGAGTCTAACCCTAAACCTAACCCTAACCCTAAGAGTCTAACCCTAACCCTAAGAATCTAACCCTAAGAGTCTAACCCTAACCCTAACAGTCTAACCCTAACCCTAACCCCGCCTGAAGTACCCAAGTATATTTCGCTAGATGGCAGCAGCGCTCCACCAACAGGGCGGCTGCAGTACCCAAATATATTTCGCTAGATGGCAGCAGCGCTCCACCAACAGGGCGGCTGCAGTACCCAATTACATTTCGCTAGATGGCAGCAGCGCTCCACCAACCGGGCGGCTGCAGTACCCAATTATATTTCGCTAGATGGCAGCAGCGCTCCACCAACAGCGCCGGCTGCAGTACCCAACTACATTTCGCTAGATGGCAGCAGCGCTCCACCAAAAAAGCCGGCTGCAGTACCCAAATATATTTCGCTAGATGGCAGCAGCGCTCCACCAACAGGGCCGGCTGCACTACCCAAGTATATTTCGCTAGATGGCAGCAGCGCTCCACCAAAAGGGCGGCTGCAGTACCCAAGTATATTTCGCTAGATGGCAGCAGCGCTCCACCAACAGGGCCGGCTGCAGTACCCAATTATATTTCGCTAGATGGCAGCAGCGCTCCACCAACCGGGCGGCTGCAGTACCCAAGTATATTTCGCTAGATGGCAGCAGCGCTCACCCAACCGGGCCGCCTGCAGTACCCAAGTATATTTCGCTAGATGGCAGCAGCGCTCCACCAACAGCGCCGGCCGCAGTACCCTAATATATTTCGCTAGATGGCAGCAGCGCTCCACCAACAGCGCCGGCTGCAGTACCCAAATATATTTCGCTAGATGGCAGCAGCGCTCCACCAACAGAGCCGGCTGCAGTACCCAAATGTATTTCGCTAGATGGCAGCAGCGCTCCACCAAAAGGGGCCGGCTGCAGTACCCAAATATATTTCGCTAGATGGCAGCAGCGCTCCACCAACAGAGCCGGCTGCAGTACCCAAATATATTTCGCTAGATGGCAGCAGCGCTCCACCAACAGGGCCGGCTGCAGTACCCAAGTATATTTCGCTAGATGGCAGCAGCGCTCCACCAAAAGGGCGGCTGCAGTACCCAATTACATTTCGCTAGATGGCAGCAGCGCTCCACCAAAAGGGCGGCTGCAGTACCCAATTACATTTCGCTAGATGGCAGCAGCGCTCCACCAAAAGGGCGGCTGCAGTACCCAACTACATTTCGCTAGATGGCAGCAGCGCTCCACCAACAGGGCCGGCTGCAGTACCCAATTATATTTCGCTAGATGGCAGCAGCGCACCACCAACAGGGCCGGCTGCAGTACCCAAATATATTTCGCTAGATGGCAGCAGCGCTCCACAAACCGGGCGGCTGCAGTACCCAAATATATTTCGCTAGATGGCAGCAGCGCTCCACCAACAGGGCGGCTGCAGTACCCAAATATATTTCGCTAGATGGCAGCAGCGCTCCACCAACCGAGCGGCTGCAGTACCCAATTACATTTCGCTAGATGGCAGCAGCGCTCCACCAAAAGGGCGGCTGCAGTACCCAAATATATTTCGCTAGATGGCAGCAGAGCTCCACCAACAGGGCCGGCTGCAGTACCCAAATATATTTCGCTAGATGGCAGCAGCGCTCCACCAACAGCGCCGGCTGCAGTACCCAAGTATATTTCGCTAGATGGCAGCAGCGCTCCACCAAAAGGGCGGCTGCAGTACCCAAATATATAGTACTGAGTCTAACCCTAACCCTAAGAGCCTGAGTCTAACCCTAACCCTAAGAGCCTGAGTCTAACCCTCACCCTAAGAGCCTGAGTCTAACCCTAACCCTAAGAGCCTCAGTCTAACCCTAACCCTAAGAGCCTCAGTCTAACCCTAACCCTAAGAGCCTGAGTCTAACCCTAACCCTAAGAGCCTAACTCTAACCCTAACCCTAAGAGACTAACCCTAACCCTAACCCTAAGAGTCTAACCCTAACCCTGAGTCTAACGCTAACCCTAACCCTAACCCTAACCCTAACCCTAACCCTAACCCTAACCCTAACCCTAAGAGTCTAACCCTAACCCTAACCCTAACCCTAAGAGTCTAACCCTAACCCTGAGTCTAACCCTAACCCTAACCCTAACCCTAAGAGTCTAACCCTAACCCTAAGAGTCTAACCCTAACCCTAACCCTAATCCTAAGAGTCTAACCCAACCCTAACTCTAACCCTAACAGTCTAACCCTAACCCTAAGAGTCTAACCCTAACAGTCTAACCCTAACCCTAACCCTAACAGTCTAACCCTAACCCTAACCCTAACCCTAACCCTAAGAGTCTAACCCTAACCCTAACCCTAAGAGTCTAACCCTAACCCTAAGAGTCTAACCTTAACCCTAACCCTAACCCTAAGAGTCTAACCCTAACCCTAACCCTAACCCTGACCCTAACCCTAAGAGTCTAACCCTAACCCTAACGCTAACCCTAACCCTAAGAGTCTAACCCTAACCCTACCCTAACCCTAAGAGTCTAACCCTAACCCTAAGAGTCTAACCCTAACCCTAACCCTAACCCTAAGAGTCTAACCCTAACCCTAAGAGTCTAACCCTAACCCTAAGAGTCTAACCCTAACCCTAAGAGTCTAACCCTAAGAGTCTAACCCTAACCCTAACCCTAACAGTCTAACCCTAACCCTAACCCTAACCCCGGCTGAAGAACCCAAGTATATTTCGCTAGATGGCAGCAGCGCTCCACCAACAGCGCCGGCTGCAGTACCCAAATATATTTCGCTAGATGGCAGCAGCGCTCCACCAAAAGGGCGGCTGCAGTACCCAATTACATTTCGCTAGATAGCAGCAGCGCTCCACCAACCGGGCGGCTGCAGTACCCAATTACATTTCGCTAGATGGCAGCAGCGCTCCACCAAAAGGGCGGCTGCAGTACCCAAATATATTTCGCTAGACGGCAGCAGCGCTCCACCAAAAGGGCGGCTGCAGTACCCAAGTATATTTCGCTAGATGGCAGCAGCGCTCCACCAACCGGGCGGCTGCAGTACCCAATTACATTTCGCTAGATGGCAGCAGCGCTCCATCAACCGGGCGGCTGCAGTACCCAAATATATTTCGCTAGATGGCAGCAGCGCTCCACCAACAGCGCCGGCTGCAGTACCCAAATATATTTCGCTAGATGGCAGCAGCGCTCCACCAACCGGGCGGCTGCAGTACCCAAGTATATTTCGCTAGATGGCAGCAGCGCTCACCCAACCGGGCCGCCTGCAGTACCCAAGTATATTTCGCTAGATGGCAGCAGCGCTCCACCAAAAGGGCGGCTGCAGTACCCAATTACATTTCGCTAGATGGCAGCAGCGCTCCACCAAAAGGGCGGCTGCAGTACCCAATTACATTTCGCTAGATGGCAGCAGCGCTCCACCAAAAGGGCGGCTGCAGTACCCAACTACATTTCGCTAGATGGCAGCAGCGCTCCACCAACAGGGCCGGCTGCAGTACCCAAGTATATTTCGCTAGATGGCAGCAGCGCTCCACCAACAGGGCCGGCTGCAGTACCCAAATATATTTCGCTAGATGGCAGCAGCGCTCCACAAACCGGGCGGCTGCAGTACCCAAATATATTTCGCTAGATGGCAGCAGCGCTCCACCAACCGAGCGGCTGCAGTACCCAAGTATATTTCGCTAGATGGCAGCAGCGCTCCACCAACCGAGCGGCTGCAGTACCCAATTACATTTCGCTAGATGGCAGCAGAGCTCCACCAACAGGGCCGGCTGCAGTACCCAAATATATTTCGCTAGATGGCAGCAGCGCTCCACCAACAGCGCCGGCTGCAGTACCCAAGTATATTTCGCTAGATGGCAGCAGCGCTCCACCAAAAGGGCGGCTGCAGTACCCAAATATATAGTACTGAGTCTAACCCTAACCCTAAGAGCCTGAGTCTAACCCTAACCCTAAGAGCCTGAGTCTAACCCTCACCATAAGAGCCTGAGTCTAACCCTAACCCTAAGAGCCTCAGTCTAACCCTAACCCTAAGAGCCTGAGTCTAACCCTAACCCTAAGAGCCTCAGTCTAACCCTAACCCTAAGAGGCTAACTCTAACCCTAACCCTAAGAGACTAACCCTAACCCTAACCCTAAGAGCCTAAGTCTAACACTAACCCTAGGAGTCTAACCCTAACCCTAACCCTAACCCTAAGAGTCTAACCCTAACCCTAACTCTAACCCTAACCCTAAGAGACTAACCCTAACCCTAACCCTAAGAGCCTAAGTCTAACACTAACCCTAGGAGTCTAACCCTAACCCTAACCCTAACCCTAAGAGTCTAACCCTAACCCTAACCCTAACCCTAACCCTAAGAGTCTAACCCTAACCCTGAGTCTAACCCTAACCCTAACCCTAACCCTAAGAGTCTAACCCTAACCCTAAGAGTCTAACCCTAACCCTAACCCTAATCCTAAGAGTCTAACCCTAACCCTAACCCTAACCCTTAGAGTCTAACCCTAACCCTAACCCTAACCCTAACCCTAACCCTAAGAGTCTAACCCTAACCCTAACCCTAACCCTAACCCTAAGAGTCTAACCCTAACCCTGAGTCTAACCCTAACCCTAACCCTAACCCTAAGAGTCTAACCCTAACCCTAAGAGTCTAACCCTAACCCTAACCCTAACCCTAAGAGTCTAACCCTAACCCTAACTCTAACCCTAACAGTCTAACCCTAACCCTAAGAGTCTAACCCTAAGAGTCTAACCCTAACCCTACCCTAACCCTAACAGTCTAACCCTAACCCTAACCCTAACCCTAACCCTAAGAGTCTAACCCTAACCCTAACCCTAACCCTAAGAGTCTAACCCTAACCCTAAGAGTCTAACCTTAACCCTAACCCTAACCCTAAGAGTCTAACCCTAACCCTAACCCTAACCCTAACCCTGACCCTAACCCTAAGAGTCTAACCCTAACCCTAACCCTAACCCTAAGAGTCTAACCCTAACACTACCCTAACCCTAAGAGTCTAACCCTAACCCTAAGAGTCTAACCCTAACCCTAACCCTAACCCTAAGAGTCTAACCCTAACCCTAAGAGTCTAACCCTAACCCTAACCCTAACCCTAAGAGTCTAACCCTAACCCTAAGAATCTAACCCTAAGAGTCTAACCCTAACCCTAACAGTCTAACCCTAACCCTAACCCCGGCTGAAGTACCCAAGTATATTTCGCTAGATGGCAGCAGCGCTCCACCAACAGCGCCGGCTGCAGTACCCCAATATATTTCGCTAGATGGCAGCAGCGCTCCACCAACAGGGCGGCTGCAGTACCCAATTACATTTCGCTAGATGGCAGCAGCGCTCCACCAACCGGGCGGCTGCAGTACCCAATTATATTTCGCTAGATGGCAGCAGCGCTCCACCAACAGCGCCGGCTGCAGTACCCAACTACATTTCGCTAGATGGCAGCAGCGCTCCACCAAAAAAGCCGGCTGCAGTACCCAAATATATTTCGCTAGATGGCAGCAGCGCTCCACCAACAGGGCCGGCTGCACTACCCAAGTATATTTCGCTAGATGGCAGCAGCGCTCCACCAAAAGGGCGGCTGCAGTACCCAAGTATATTTCGCTAGATGGCAGCAGCGCTCCACCAACAGGGCCGGCTGCAGTACCCAATTACATTTCGCTAGATGGCAGCAGCGCTCCACCAACCGGGCGGCTGCAGTACCCAAGTATATTTCGCTAGATGGCAGCAGCGCTCACCCAACCGGGCCGCCTGCAGTACCCAAGTATATTTCGCTAGATGGCAGCAGCGCTCCACCAACAGCGCCGGCCGCAGTACCCTAATATATTTCGCTAGATGGCAGCAGCGCTCCACCAACAGCGCCGGCTGCAGTACCCAAATATATTTCGCTAGATGGCAGCAGCGCTCCACCAACAGAGCCGGCTGCAGTACCCAAATGTATTTCGCTAGATGGCAGCAGCGCTCCACCAAAAGGGGCCGGCTGCAGTACCCAAATATATTTCGCTAGATGGCAGCAGCGCTCCACCAAAAGGGCCGGCTGCAGTACCCAAATATATTTCGCTAGATGGCAGCAGCGCTCCACCAACAGCGCCGGCTGCAGTACCCAAGTATATTTCGCTAGATGGCAGCAGCGCTCCACCAAAAGGGCGGCTGCAGTACCCAATTACATTTCGCTAGATGGCAGCAGCGCTCCACCAAAAGGGCGGCTGCAGTACCCAATTACATTTCGCTAGATGGCAGCAGCGCTCCACCAAAAGGGCGGCTGCAGTACCCAACTACATTTCGCTAGATGGCAGCAGCGCTCCACCAACAGGGCCGGCTGCAGTACCCAAATATATTTCGCTAGATGGCAGCAGCGCACCACCAACAGGGCCGGCTGCAGTACCCAAATATATTTCGCTAGATGGCAGCAGCGCTCCACCAACAGGGCGGCTGCAGTACCCAAATATATTTCGCTAGATGGCAGCAGCGCTCCACCAACCGAGCGGCTGCAGTACCCAATTACATTTCGCTAGATGGCAGCAGCGCTCCACCAAAAGGGCGGCTGCAGTACCCAAATATATTTCGCTAGATGGCAGCAGAGCTCCACCAACAGGGCCGGCTGCAGTACCCAAATATATTTCGCTAGATGGCAGCAGCGCTCCACCAACAGCGCCGGCTGCAGTACCCAAGTATATTTCGCTAGATGGCAGCAGCGCTCCACCAAAAGGGCGGCTGCAGTACCCAAATATATAGTACTGAGTCTAACCCTAACCCTAAGAGCCTGAGTCTAACCCTAACCCTAAGAGCCTGAGTCTAACCCTCACCCTAAGAGCCTGAGTCTAACCCTAACCCTAAGAGCCTCAGTCTAACCCTAACCCTAAGAGCCTGAGTCTAACCCTAACCCTAAGAGCCTGAGTCTAACCCTAACCCTAAGAGCCTGAGTCTAACCCTCACCATAAGAGCCTAACTCTAACCCTAACCCTAAGAGACTAACCCTAACCCTAACCCTAAGAGTCTAACCCTAACCCTGAGTCTAACGCTAACCCTAACCCTAACCCTAACCCTAACCCTAACCCTAACCCTAACCCTAACCCTAAACCTAACCCTAACCGTAAGAGTCTAACCCTAACCCTAACCCTAACCCTAAGAGTCTAACCCTAACCCTGAGTCTAACCCTAACCCTAACCCTAACCCTAAGAGTCTAACCCTAACCCTAAGAGTCTAACCCTAACCCTAACCCTAATCCTAAGAGTCTAACCCTAACCCTAACTCTAACCCTAACAGTCTAACCCTAACCCTAAGAGTCTAACCCTAAGAGTCTAACCCTAACCCTACCCTAACCCTAACAGTCTAACCCTAACCCTAACCCTAACCCTAAGAGTCTAACCCTAACCCTAACCCTAACCCTAAGAGTCTAACCCTAACCCTAAGAGTCTAACCTTAACCCTAAC
Source organism: Falco punctatus (assembly GCF_963210335.1). Classification (NCBI taxonomy): domain Eukaryota; kingdom Metazoa; phylum Chordata; class Aves; order Falconiformes; family Falconidae; genus Falco; species Falco punctatus. The sequence goes on from NW_027660158.1 coordinate 62,511, forward strand.
CCTAACCCTAAGAGTCTAACCCTAACCCTAACCCTAACCCTAACCCTGACCCTAACCCTAAGAGTCTAACCCTAACCCTAACCCTAACCCTAAGAGTCTAACCCTAACACTACCCTAACCCTAAGAGTCTAACCCTAACCCTAAGAGTCTAACCCTAACCCTAACCCTAACCCTAAGAGTCTAACCCTAACCCTAAGAGTCTAACCCTAACCCTAACCCTAACCCTAAGAGTCTAACCCTAACCCTAAGAATCTAACCCTAAGAGTCTAACCCTAACCCTAACAGTCTAACCCTAACCCTAACCCCGGCTGAAGTACCCAAGTATATTTCGCTAGATGGCAGCAGCGCTCCACCAACAGCGCCGGCTGCAGTACCCAAATATATTTCGCTAGATGGCAGCAGCGCTCCACCAACAGGGCGGCTGCAGTACCCAATTACATTTCGCTAGATGGCAGCAGCGCTCCACCAACCGGGCGGCTGCAGTACCCAATTATATTTCGCTAGATGGCAGCAGCGCTCCACCAACAGCGCCGGCTGCAGTACCCAACTACATTTCGCTAGATGGCAGCAGCGCTCCACCAAAAAAGCCGGCTGCAGTACCCAAATATATTTCGCTAGATGGCAGCAGCGCTCCACCAACAGGGCCGGCTGCACTACCCAAGTATATTTCGCTAGATGGCAGCAGCGCTCCACCAAAAGGGCGGCTGCAGTACCCAAGTATATTTCGCTAGATGGCAGCAGCGCTCCACCAACAGGGCCGGCTGCAGTACCCAATTATATTTCGCTAGATGGCAGCAGCGCTCCACCAACCGGGCGGCTGCAGTACCCAAGTATATTTCGCTAGATGGCAGCAGCGCTCACCCAACCGGGCCGCCTGCAGTACCCAAGTATATTTCGCTAGATGGCAGCAGCGCTCCACCAACAGCGCCGGCCGCAGTACCCTAATATATTTCGCTAGATGGCAGCAGCGCTCCACCAACAGCGCCGGCTGCAGTACCCAAATATATTTCGCTAGATGGCAGCAGCGCTCCACCAACAGAGCCGGCTGCAGTACCCAAATGTATTTCGCTAGATGGCAGCAGCGCTCCACCAAAAGGGGCCGGCTGCAGTACCCAAATATATTTCGCTAGATGGCAGCAGCGCAACACCAACAGAGCCGGCTGCAGTACCCAAATATATTTCGCTAGATGGCAGCAGCGCTCCACCAACAGGGCCGGCTGCAGTACCCAAGTATATTTCGCTAGATGGCAGCAGCGCTCCACCAAAAGGGCGGCTGCAGTACCCAATTACATTTCGCTAGATGGCAGCAGCGCTCCACCAAAAGGGCGGCTGCAGTACCCAATTACATTTCGCTAGATGGCAGCAGCGCTCCACCAAAAGGGCGGCTGCAGTACCCAACTACATTTCGCTAGATGGCAGCAGCGCTCCACCAACAGGGCCGGCTGCAGTACCCAATTATGTTTCGCTAGATGGCAGCAGCGCACCACCAACAGGGCCGGCTGCAGTACCCAATTACATTTCGCTAGATGGCAGCAGCGCTCCACAAACCGGGCGGCTGCAGTACCCAAATATATTTCGCTAGATGGCAGCAGCGCTCCACCAACAGGGCGGCTGCAGTACCCAAATATATTTCGCTAGATGGCAGCAGCGCTCCACCAACCGAGCGGCTGCAGTACCCAATTACATTTCGCTAGATGGCAGCAGCGCTCCACCAAAAGGGCGGCTGCAGTACCCAAATATATTTCGCTAGATGGCAGCAGAGCTCCACCAACAGGGCCGGCTGCAGTACCCAAATATATTTCGCTAGATGGCAGCAGCGCTCCACCAACAGCGCCGGCTGCAGTACCCAAGTATATTTCGCTAGATGGCAGCAGCGCTCCACCAAAAGGGCGGCTGCAGTACCCAAATATATAGTACTGAGTCTAACCCTAACCCTAAGAGCCTGAGTCTAACCCTAACCCTAAGAGCCTGAGTCTAAACCTCACCCTAAGAGCCTGAGTCTAACCCTAACCCTAAGAGCCTCAGTCTAACCCTAACCCTAAGAGCCTGAGTCTAACCCTAACCCTAAGAGCCTGAGTCTAACCCTAACCCTAAGAGCCTGAGTCTAACCCTCACCATAAGAGCCTAACTCTAACCCTAACCCTAAGAGACTAACCCTAACCCTAACCCTAAGAGTCTAACCCTAACCCTGAGTCTAACGCTAACCCTAACCCTAACCCTAACCCTAACCCTAACCCTAACCCTAACCCTAACCCTAACCCTAACCCTAACCCTAACCCTAACCCTAAGAGTCTAACCCTAACCCTAACCCTAACCCTAAGAGTCTAACCCTAACCCTGAGTCTAACCCTAACCCTAACCCTAACCCTAAGAGTCTAACCCTAACCCTAAGAGTCTAACCCTAACCCTAACCCTAATCCTAAGAGTCTAACCCTAACCCTAACTCTAACCCTAACAGTCTAACCCTAACCCTAAGAGTCTAACCCTAAGAGTCTAACCCTAACCCTAACCCTAACAGTCTAACCCTAACCCTAACCCTAACCCTAAGAGTCTAACCCTAACCCTAACCCTAAGAGTCTAACCCTAACCCTAAGAGTCTAACCTTAACCCTAACCCTAACCCTAAGAGTCTAACCCTAACCCTAACCCTAACCCTAACCCTGACCCTAACCCTAAGAGTCTAACCCTAACCCTAACGCTAACCCTAACCCTAAGAGTCTAACCCTAACGCTAACCTAACCCTAAGAGTCTAACCCTAACCCTAAGAGTCTAACCCTAACCCTAACCCTAACCCTAAGAGTCTAACCCTAACCCTAAGAGTCTAACCCTAACCCTAAGAGTCTAACACTAAGAGTCTAACCCTAACCCTAACCCTAACCCTAACAGTCTAACCCTAACCCTAAGAGGCTAACTCTAACCCTAACCCTAAGAGACTAACCCTAACCCTAACCCTAAGAGCCTAAGTCTAACACTAACCCTAGGAGTCTAACCCTAACCCTAACCCTAACCCTAAGAGTCTAACCCTAACCCTAACCCTAACCCTAAGAGTCTAACCCTAACCCTGAGTCTAACCCTAACCCTAACCCTAACCCTAAGAGTCTAACCCTAACCCTAAGAGTCTAACCCTAACCCTAACCCTAATCCTAAGAGTCTAACCCTAACCCTAACCCTAACCCTTAGAGTCTAACCCTAACCCTAACCCTAACCCTAACCCTAACCCTAAGAGTCTAACCCTAACCCTAACCCTAACCCTAACCCTAAGAGTCTAACCCTAACCCTGAGTCTAACCCTAACCCTAACCCTAACCCTAAGAGTCTAACCCTAACCCTAAGAGTCTAACCCTAACCCTAACCCTAAGAGTCTAACCCTAACCCTAACTCTAACCCTAACAGTCTAACCCTAACCCTAAGAGTCTAACCCTAAGAGTCTAACCCTAACCCTACCCTAACCCTAACAGTCTAACCCTAACCCTAACCCTAACCCTAACCCTAAGAGTCTAACCCTAACCCTAACCCTAACCCTAAGAGTCTAACCCTAACCCTAAGAGTCTAACCTTAACCCTAACCCTAACCCTAAGAGTCTAACCCTAACCCTAACCCTAACCCTAACCCTGACCCTAACCCTAAGAGTCTAACCCTAACCCTAACCCTAACCCTAAGAGTCTAACCCTAACACTACCCTAACCCTAAGAGTCTAACCCTAACCCTAAGAGTCTAACCCTAACCCTAACCCTAACCCTAAGAGTCTAACCCTAACCCTAAGAGTCTAACCCTAACCCTAACCCTAACCCTAACCCTAAGAGTCTAACCCTAACCCTAAGAATCTAACCCTAAGAGTCTAACCCTAACCCTAACAGTCTAACCCTAACCCTAACCCCGGCTGAAGTACCCAAGTATATTTCGCTAGATGGCAGCAGCGCTCCACCAACAGCGCCGGCTGCAGTACCCAAATATATTTCGCTAGATGGCAGCAGCGCTCCACCAACAGGGCGGCTGCAGTACCCAATTACATTTCGCTAGATAGCAGCAGCGCTCCACCAACCGGGCGGCTGCAGTACCCAATTATATTTCGCTAGATGGCAGCAGCGCTCCACCAACAGCGCCGGCTGCAGTACCCAACTACATTTCGCTAGATGGCAGCAGCGCTCCACCAAAAAAGCCGGCTGCAGTACCCTAATATATTTCGCTAGATGGCAGCAGCGCTCCACCAACCGGGCGGCTGCAGTACCCAAGTATATTTCGCTAGATGGCAGCAGCGCTCCACCAACAGCGCCGGCCGCAGTACCCTAATATATTTCGCTAGATGGCAGCAGCGCTCCACCAACAGGGCCGGCTGCAGTACCCAAATATATTTCGCTAGATGGCAGCAGCGCTCCACCAACAGAGCCGGCTGCAGTACCCAAATGTATTTCGCTAGATGGCAGCAGCGCTCCACCAAAAGGGGCCGGCTGCAGTACCCAAATATATTTCGCTAGATGGCAGCAGCGCTCCACCAACAGAGCCGGCTGCAGTACCCAAATATATTTCGCTAGATGGCAGCAGCGCTCCACCAACAGGGCCGGCTGCAGTACCCAAGTATATTTCGCTAGATGGCAGCAGCGCTCCACCAAAAGGGCGGCTGCAGTACCCAATTACATTTCGCTAGATGGCAGCAGCGCTCCACCAAAAGGGCGGCTGCAGTACCCAATTACATTTCGCTAGATGGCAGCAGCGCTCCACCAAAAGGGCGGCTGCAGTACCCAACTACATTTCGCTAGATGGCAGCAGCGCTCCACCAACAGGGCCGGCTGCAGTACCCAATTATATTTCGCTAGATGGCAGCAGCGCACCACCAACAGGGCCGGCTGCAGTACCCAAATATATTTCGCTAGATGGCAGCAGCGCTCCACCAACAGGGCGGCTGCAGTACCCAAATATATTTCGCTAGATGGCAGCAGCGCTCCACCAACCGAGCGGCTGCAGTACCCAATTACATTTCGCTAGATGGCAGCAGCGCTCCACCAAAAGGGCGGCTGCAGTACCCAAATATATTTCGCTAGATGGCAGCAGAGCTCCACCAACAGGGCCGGCTGCAGTACCCAAATATATTTCGCTAGATGGCAGCAGCGCTCCACCAACAGCGCCGGCTGCAGTACCCAAGTATATTTCGCTAGATGGCAGCAGCGCTCCACCAAAAGGGCGGCTGCAGTACCCAAATATATAGTACTGAGTCTAACCCTAACCCTAAGAGCCTGAGTCTAACCCTAACCCTAAGAGCCTGAGTCTAACCCTAACCCTAAGAGCCTGAGTCTAACCCTAACCCTAAGAGCCTCAGTCTAACCCTAACCCTAAGAGCCTCAGTCTAACCCTAACCCTAAGAGCCTGAGTCTAACCCTAACCCTAAGAGCCTGAGTCTAACCCTCACCATAAGAGCCTAACTCTAACCCTAACCCTAAGAGACTAACCCTAACCCTAACCCTAAGAGTCTAACCCTAACCCTGAGTCTAACGCTAACCCTAACCCTAACCCTAACCCTAACCCTAACCCTAAGAGTCTAACCCTAACCCTAACCCTAACCCTAAGAGTCTAACCCTAACCCTGAGTCTAACCCTAACCCTAACCCTAACCCTAAGAGTCTAACCCTAACCCTAAGAGTCTAACCCTAACCCTAACCCTAATCCTAAGAGTCTAACCCTAACCCTAACTCTAACCCTAACAGTCTAACCCTAACCCTAAGAGTCTAACCCTAAGAGTCTAACCCTAACCCTACCCTAACCCTAACAGTCTAACCCTAACCCTAACCCTAACCCTAACCCTAAGAGTCTAACCCTAACCCTAACCCTAACCCTAAGAGTCTAACCCTAACCCTAAGAGTCTAACCTTAACCCTAACCCTAACCCTAAGAGTCTAACCCTAACCCTAACCCTAACCCTAACCCTGACCCTAACCCCAAGAGTCTAACCCTAACCCTAACCCTAACCCTAAGAGTCTAACCCTAACACTACCCTAACCCTAAGAGTCTAACCCTAACCCTAAGAGTCTAACCCTAACCCTAACCCTAACCCTAAGAGTCTAACCCTAACCCTAAGAGTCTAACCCTAACCCTAACCCTAACCCTAACCCTAAGAGTCTAACCCTAACCCTAACCCTAACCCTAACAGTCTAACCCTAACCCTAACCCTAACCCCGGCTGAAGAACCCAAGTATATTTCGCTAGATGGCAGCAGCGCTCCACCAACAGCGCCGGCTGCAGTACCCAAATATATTTCGCTAGATGGCAGCAGCGCTCCACCAAAAGGGCGGCTGCAGTACCCAATTACATTTCGCTAGATAGCAGCAGCGCTCCACCAACCGGGCGGCTGCAGTACCCAATTACATTTCGCTAGATGGCAGCAGCGCTCCACCAACCGGGCGGCTGCAGTACCCAAATATATTTCGCTAGACGGCAGCAGCGCTCCACCAAAAGGGCGGCTGCAGTACCCAAGTATATTTCGCTAGATGGCAGCAGCGCTCCACCAACCGGGCGGCTGCAGTACCCAATTACATTTCGCTAGATGGCAGCAGCGCTCCATCAACCGGGCGGCTGCAGTACCCAAATATATTTCGCTAGATGGCAGCAGCGCTCCACCAACAGCGCCGGCTGCAGTACCCAAATATATTTCGCTAGATGGCAGCAGCGCTCCACCAACCGGGCGGCTGCAGTACCCAAGTATATTTCGCTAGATGGCAGCAGCGCTCACCCAACCGGGCCGCCTGCAGTACCCAAGTATATTTCGCTAGATGGCAGCAGCGCTCCACCAAAAGGGCGGCTGCAGTACCCAATTACATTTCGCTAGATGGCAGCAGCGCTCCACCAAAAGGGCGGCTGCAGTACCCAATTACATTTCGCTAGATGGCAGCAGCGCTCCACCAAAAGGGCGGCTGCAGTACCCAACTACATTTCGCTAGATGGCAGCAGCGCTCCACCAACAGGGCCGGCTGCAGTACCCAAGTATATTTCGCTAGATGGCAGCAGCGCTCCACCAACAGGGCCGGCTGCAGTACCCAAATATATTTCGCTAGATGGCAGCAGCGCTCCACCAACAGCGCCGGCTGCAGTACCCAAGTATATTTCGCTAGATGGCAGCAGCGCTCCACCAACCGAGCGGCTGCAGTACCCAATTACATTTCGCTAGATGGCAGCAGCGCTCCACAAACCGGGCGGCTGCAGTACCCAAATATATTTCGCTAGATGGCAGCAGAGCTCCACCAACAGGGCCGGCTGCAGTACCCAAATATATTTCGCTAGATGGCAGCAGCGCTCCACCAACAGCGCCGGCTGCAGTACCCAAGTATATTTCGCTAGATGGCAGCAGCGCTCCACCAAAAGGGCGGCTGCAGTACCCAAATATATAGTACTGAGTCTAACCCTAACCCTAAGAGCCTGAGTCTAACCCTAACCCTAAGAGCCTGAGTCTAACCCTCACCATAAGAGCCTGAGTCTAACCCTAACCCTAAGAGCCTCAGTCTAACCCTAACCCTAAGAGCCTGAGTCTAACCCTAACCCTAAGAGCCTCAGTCTAACCCTAACCCTAAGAGGCTAACTCTAACCCTAACCCTAAGAGACTAACCCTAACCCTAACCCTAAGAGCCTAAGTCTAACACTAACCCTAGGAGTCTAACCCTAACCCTAACCCTAACCCTAAGAGTCTAACCCTAACCCTAACCCTAACCCTAACCCTAAGAGTCTAACCCTAACCCTGAGTCTAACCCTAACCCTAACCCTAACCCTAAGAGTCTAACCCTAACCCTAAGAGTCTAACCCTAACCCTAACCCTAATCCTAAGAGTCTAACCCTAACCCTAACCCTAACCCTTAGAGTCTAACCCTAACCCTAACCCTAACCCTAAGAGTCTAACCCTAACCCTAACCCTAACCCTAACCCTAAGAGTCTAACCCTAACCCTGAGTCTAACCCTAACCCTAACCCTAACCCTAAGAGTCTAACCCTAACCCTAAGAGTCTAACCCTAACCCTAACCCTAACCCTAAGAGTCTAACCCTAACCCTAACTCTAACCCTAACAGTCTAACCCTAACCCTAAGAGTCTAACCCTAAGAGTCTAACCCTAACCCTACCCTAACCCTAACAGTCTAACCCTAACCCTAACCCTAACCCTAACCCTAAGAGTCTAACCCTAACCCTAACCCTAACCCTAAGAGTCTAACCCTAACCCTAAGAGTCTAACCTTAACCCTAACCCTAACCCTAAGAGTCTAACCCTAACCCTAACCCTAACCCTAACCCTGACCCTAACCCTAAGAGTCTAACCCTAACCCTAACCCTAACCCTAAGAGTCTAACCCTAACACTACCCTAACCCTAAGAGTCTAACCCTAACCCTAAGAGTCTAACCCTAACCCTAACCCTAACCCTAAGAGTCTAACCCTAACCCTAAGAGTCTAACCCTAACCCTAACCCTAACCCTAAGAGTCTAACCCTAACCCTAAGAATCTAACCCTAAGAGTCTAACCCTAACCCTAACAGTCTAACCCTAACCCTAACCCCGGCTGAAGTACCCAAGTATATTTCGCTAGATGGCAGCAGCGCTCCACCAACAGCGCCGGCTGCAGTACCCCAATATATTTCGCTAGATGGCAGCAGCGCTCCACCAACAGGGCGGCTGCAGTACCCAATTACATTTCGCTAGATGGCAGCAGCGCTCCACTAACCGGGCGGCTGCAGTACCCAATTATATTTCGCTAGATGGCAGCAGCGCTCAACCAACAGCGCCGGCTGCAGTACCCAACTACATTTCGCTAGATGGCAGCAGCGCTCCACCAAAAAAGCCGGCTGCAGTACCCAAATATATTTCGCTAGATGGCAGCAGCGCTCCACCAACAGGGCCGGCTGCACTACCCAAGTATATTTCGCTAGATGGCAGCAGCGCTCCACCAAAAGGGCGGCTGCAGTACCCAAGTATATTTCGCTAGATGGCAGCAGCGCTCCACCAACAGGGCCGGCTGCAGTACCCAATTATATTTCGCTAGATGGCAGCAGCGCTCCACCAACCGGGCGGCTGCAGTACCCAAGTATATTTCGCTAGATGGCAGCAGCGCTCACCCAACCGGGCCGCCTGCAGTACCCAAGTATATTTCGCTAGATGGCAGCAGCGCTCCACCAACAGCGCCGGCCGCAGTACCCTAATATATTTCGCTAGATGGCAGCAGCGCTCCACCAACAGAGCCGGCTGCAGTACCCAAATGTATTTCGCTAGATGGCAGCAGCGCTCCACCAAAAGGGGCCGGCTGCAGTACCCAAATATATTTCGCTAGATGGCAGCAGCGCTCCACCAACAGAGCCGGCTGCAGTACCCAAATATATTTCGCTAGATGGCAGCAGCGCTCCACCAACAGCGCCGGCTGCAGTACCCAAATATATTTCGCTAGATGGCAGCAGCGCTCCACCAACCGGGCGGCTGCAGTACCCAAGTATATTTCGCTAGATGGCAGCAGCGCTCACCCAACCGGGCCGCCTGCAGTACCCAAGTATATTTCGCTAGATGGCAGCAGCGCTCCACCAAAAGGGCGGCTGCAGTACCCAATTACATTTCGCTAGATGGCAGCAGCGCTCCACCAAAAGGGCGGCTGCAGTACCCAAATATATAGTACTGAGTCTAACCCTAACCCTAAGAGCCTGAGTCTAACCCTAACCCTAAGAGCCTGAGTCTAACCCTCACCCTAAGAGCCTGAGTCTAACCCTAACCCTAAGAGCCTCAGTCTAACCCTAACCCTAAGAGCCTCAGTCTAACCCTAACCCTAAGAGCCTGAGTCTAACCCTAACCCTAAGAGCCTGAGTCTAACCCTCACCATAAGAGCCTAACTCTAACCCTAACCCTAAGAGACTAACCCTAACCCTAACCCTAAGAGTCTAACCCTAACCCTGAGTCTAACGCTAACCCTAACCCTAACCCTAACCCTAACCCTAACCCTAACCCTAAGAGTCTAACCCTAACCCTAACCCTAACCCTAAGAGTCTAACCCTAACCCTGAGTCTAACCCTAACCCTAACCCTAACCCTAAGAGTCTAACCCTAACCCTAAGAGTCTAACCCTAACCCTAACCCTAATCCTAAGAGTCTAACCCTAACCCTAACTCTAACCCTAACAGTCTAACCCTAACCCTAAGAGTCTAACCCTAAGAGTCTAACCCTAACCCTACCCTAACCCTAACAGTCTAACCCTAACCCTAACCCTAACCCTAACCCTAAGAGTCTAACCCTAACCCTAACCCTAACCCTAAGAGTCTAACCCTAACCCTAAGAGTCTAACCTTAACCCTAACCCTAACCCTAAGAGTCTAACCCTAACCCTAACCCTAACCCTAACCCTGACCCTAACCCCAAGAGTCTAACCCTAACCCTAACCCTAACCCTAAGAGTCTAACCCTAACACTACCCTAACCCTAAGAGTCTAACCCTAACCCTAAGAGTCTAACCCTAACCCTAACCCTAACCCTAAGAGTCTAACCCTAACCCTAAGAGTCTAACCCTAACCCTAACCCTAACCCTAACCCTAAGAGTCTAACCCTAACCCTAACCCTAACCCTAACAGTCTAACCCTAACCCTAACCCTAACCCCGGCTGAAGAACCCAAGTATATTTCGCTAGATGGCAGCAGCGCTCCACCAACAGCGCCGGCTGCAGTACCCAAATATATTTCGCTAGATGGCAGCAGCGCTCCACCAAAAGGGCGGCTGCAGTACCCAATTACATTTCGCTAGATAGCAGCAGCGCTCCACCAACCGGGCGGCTGCAGTACCCAATTACATTTCGCTAGATGGCAGCAGCGCTCCACCAAAAGGGCGGCTGCAGTACCCAAATATATTTCGCTAGACGGCAGCAGCGCTCCACCAAAAGGGCGGCTGCAGTACCCAAGTATATTTCGCTAGATGGCAGCAGCGCTCCACCAACCGGGCGGCTGCAGTACCCAATTACATTTCGCTAGATGGCAGCAGCGCTCCATCAACCGGGCGGCTGCAGTACCCAAATATATTTCGCTAGATGGCAGCAGCGCTCCACCAACAGCGCCGGCTGCAGTACCCAAATATATTTCGCTAGATGGCAGCAGCGCTCCACCAAAAGGGCGGCTGCAGTACCCAAGTATATTTCGCTAGATGGCAGCAGCGCTCACCCAACCGGGCCGCCTGCAGTACCCAAGTATATTTCGCTAGATGGCAGCAGCGCTCCACCAAAAGGGCGGCTGCAGTACCCAATTACATTTCGCTAGATGGCAGCAGCGCTCCACCAAAAGGGCGGCTGCAGTACCCAATTACATTTCGCTAGATGGCAGCAGCGCTCCACCAAAAGGGCGGCTGCAGTACCCAACTACATTTCGCTAGATGGCAGCAGCGCTCCACCAACAGGGCCGGCTGCAGTACCCAAGTATATTTCGCTAGATGGCAGCAGCGCTCCACCAACAGGGCCGGCTGCAGTACCCAAATATATTTCGCTAGATGGCAGCAGCGCTCCACCAACAGCGCCGGCTGCAGTACCCAAGTATATTTCGCTAGATGGCAGCAGCGCTCCATCAAAAGGGCGGCTGCAGTACCCAATACATTTCGCTAGATGGCAGCAGCGCTCCACCAAAAGGGCGGCTGCAGTACAAATTACATTTCGCTAGATGGCAGCAGCGCTCCACCAACAGCGCCGGCTGCAGTACCCAAGTATATTTCGCTAGATGGCAGCAGAGCTACACCAAAAGGGCGGCTGCAGTACCCAAATATATTTCGCTAGATGGCAGCAGCGCTCCACCAACAGCGCCGGCTGCAGTACCCAAGTATATTTCGCTAGATGGCAGCAGCGCTCCACCAACCGAGCGGCTGCAGTACCCAATTACATTTCGCTAGATGGCAGCAGCGCTCCACAAACCGGGCGGCTGCAGTACCCAAATATATTTCGCTAGATGGCAGCAGAGCTCCACCAACAGGGCCGGCTGCAGTACCCAAATATATTTCGCTAGATGGCAGCAGCGCTCCACCAACAGCGCCGGCTGCAGTACCCAAGTATATTTCGCTAGATGGCAGCAGCGCTCCACCAAAAGGGCGGCTGCAGTACCCAAATATATAGTACTGAGTCTAACCCTAACCCTAAGAGCCTGAGTCTAACCCTAACCCTAAGAGCCTGAGTCTAACCCTCACCATAAGAGCCTGAGTCTAACCCTAACCCTAAGAGCCTCAGTCTAACCCTAACCCTAAGAGCCTGAGTCTAACCCTAACCCTAAGAGCCTCAGTCTAACCCTAACCCTAAGAGGCTAACTCTAACCCTAACCCTAAGAGACTAACCCTAACCCTAACCCTAAGAGCCTAAGTCTAACACTAACCCTAGGAGTCTAACCCTAACCCTAACCCTAACCCTAAGAGTCTAACCCTAACCCTAACCCTAACCCTAACCCTAAGAGTCTAACCCTAACCCTGAGTCTAACCCTAACCCTAACCCTAACCCTAAGAGTCTAACCCTAACCCTAAGAGTCTAACCCTAACCCTAACCCTAATCCTAAGAGTCTAACCCTAACCCTAACCCTAACCCTTAGAGTCTAACCCTAACCCTAACCCTAACCCTAACCCTAACCCTAAGAGTCTAACCCTAACCCTAACCCTAACCCTAAGAGTCTAACCCTAACCCTAAGAGTCTAACCCTAACCCTAACCCTAACCCTAACCCTAACCCTAACAGTCTAACCCTAACCCTAACCCTAACCCCGGCTGAAGAACCCAAGTATATTTCGCTAGATGGCAGCAGCGCTCCACCAACAGCGCCGGCTGCAGTACCCAAATATATTTCGCTAGATGGCAGCAGCGCTCCACCAAAAGGGCGGCTGCAGTACCCAAATATATTTCGCTAGACGGCAGCAGCGCTCCACCAAAAGGGCGGCTGCAGTACCCAAGTATATTTCGCTAGATGGCAGCAGCGCTCCACCAACCGGGCGGCTGCAGTACCCAATTACATTTCGCTAGATGGCAGCAGCGCTCCATCAACCGGGCGGCTGCAGTACCCAAATATATTTCGCTAGATGGCAGCAGCGCTCCACCAACAGCGCCGGCTGCAGTACCCAAATATATTTCGCTAGATGGCAGCAGCGCTCCACCAACCGGGCGGCTGCAGTACCCAAGTATATTTCGCTAGATGGCAGCAGCGCTCACCCAACCGGGCCGCCTGCAGTACCCAAGTATATTTCGCTAGATGGCAGCAGCGCTCCACCAAAAGGGCGGCTGCAGTACCCAATTACATTTCGCTAGATGGCAGCAGCGCTCCACCAAAAGGGCGGCTGCAGTACCCAATTACATTTCGCTAGATGGCAGCAGCGCTCCACCAAAAGGGCGGCTGCAGTACCCAACTACATTTCGCTAGATGGCAGCAGCGCTCCACCAACAGGGCCGGCTGCAGTACCCAAGTATATTTCGCTAGATGGCAGCAGCGCTCCACCAACAGGGCCGGCTGCAGTACCCAAATATATTTCGCTAGATGGCAGCAGCGCTCCACCAACAGCGCCGGCTGCAGTACCCAAGTATATTTCGCTAGATGGCAGCAGCGCTCCACCAACCGAGCGGCTGCAGTACCCAATTACATTTCGCTAGATGGCAGCAGCGCTCCACAAACCGGGCGGCTGCAGTACCCAAATATATTTCGCTAGATGGCAGCAGAGCTCCACCAACAGGGCCGGCTGCAGTACCCAAATATATTTCGCTAGATGGCAGCAGCGCTCCACCAACAGCGCCGGCTGCAGTACCCAAGTATATTTCGCTAGATGGCAGCAGCGCTCCACCAAAAGGGCGGCTGCAGTACCCAAATATATAGTACTGAGTCTAACCCTAACCCTAAGAGCCTGAGTCTAACCCTAACCCTAAGAGCCTGAGTCTAACCCTCACCATAAGAGCCTGAGTCTAACCCTAACCCTAAGAGCCTCAGTCTAACCCTAACCCTAAGAGCCTGAGTCTAACCCTAACCCTAAGAGCCTCAGTCTAACCCTAACCCTAAGAGGCTAACTCTAACCCTAACCCTAAGAGACTAACCCTAACCCTAACCCTAAGAGCCTAAGTCTAACACTAACCCTAGGAGTCTAACCCTAACCCTAACCCTAACCCTAAGAGTCTAACCCTAACCCTAACCCTAACCCTAACCCTAAGAGTCTAACCCTAACCCTGAGTCTAACCCTAACCCTAACCCTAACCCTAAGAGTCTAACCCTAACCCTAAGAGTCTAACCCTAACCCTAACCCTAATCCTAAGAGTCTAACCCTAACCCTAACCCTAACCCTTAGAGTCTAACCCTAACCCTAACCCTAACCCTAACCCTAACCCTAAGAGTCTAACCCTAACCCTAACCCTAACCCTAAGAGTCTAACCCTAACCCTAAGAGTCTAACCCTAACCCTAACCCTAACCCTAACCCTAACCCTAACAGTCTAACCCTAACCCTAACCCTAACCCCGGCTGAAGAACCCAAGTATATTTCGCTAGATGGCAGCAGCGCTCCACCAACAGCGCCGGCTGCAGTACCCAAATATATTTCGCTAGATGGCAGCAGCGCTCCACCAAAAGGGCGGCTGCAGTACCCAAATATATTTCGCTAGACGGCAGCAGCGCTCCACCAAAAGGGCGGCTGCAGTACCCAAGTATATTTCGCTAGATGGCAGCAGCGCTCCACCAACCGGGCGGCTGCAGTACCCAATTACATTTCGCTAGATGGCAGCAGCGCTCCATCAACCGGGCGGCTGCAGTACCCAAATATATTTCGCTAGATGGCAGCAGCGCTCCACCAACAGCGCCGGCTGCAGTACCCAAATATATTTCGCTAGATGGCAGCAGCGCTCCACCAACCGGGCGGCTGCAGTACCCAAGTATATTTCGCTAGATGGCAGCAGCGCTCACCCAACCGGGCCGCCTGCAGTACCCAAGTATATTTCGCTAGATGGCAGCAGCGCTCCACCAAAAGGGCGGCTGCAGTACCCAATTACATTTCGCTAGATGGCAGCAGCGCTCCACCAAAAGGGCGGCTGCAGTACCCAATTACATTTCGCTAGATGGCAGCAGCGCTCCACCAAAAGGGCGGCTGCAGTACCCAACTACATTTCGCTAGATGGCAGCAGCGCTCCACCAACAGGGCCGGCTGCAGTACCCAAGTATATTTCGCTAGATGGCAGCAGCGCTCCACCAACAGCGCCGGCTGCAGTACCCAAATATATTTCGCTAGATGGCAGCAGCGCTCCACAAACCGGGCGGCTGCAGTACCCAAATATATTTCGCTAGATGGCAGCAGCGCTCCACCAACAGCGCCGGCTGCAGTACCCAAGTATATTTCGCTAGATGGCAGCAGCGCTCCACCAACCGAGCGGCTGCAGTACCCAATTACATTTCGCTAGATGGCAGCACAGCTCCACCAACAGGGCCGGCTGCAGTACCCAAATATATTTCGCTAGATGGCAGCAGCGCTCCACCAACAGCGCCGGCTGCAGTACCCAAGTATATTTCGCTAGATGGCAGCAGCGCTCCACCAAAAGGGCGGCTGCAGTACCCAAATATATAGTACTGAGTCTAACCCTAACCCTAAGAGCCTGAGTCTAACCCTAACCCTAAGAGCCTGAGTCTAACCCTCACCATAAGAGCCTGAGTCTAACCCTAACCCTAAGAGCCTCAGTCTAACCCTAACCCTAAGAGCCTGAGTCTAACCCTAACCCTAAGAGCCTCAGTCTAACCCTAACCCTAAGAGGCTAACTCTAACCCTAACCCTAAGAGACTAACCCTAACCCTAACCCTAAGAGCCTAAGTCTAACACTAACCCTAGGAGTCTAACCCTAACCCTAACCCTAACCCTAAGAGTCTAACCCTAACCCTAACCCTAACCCTAACCCTAAGAGTCTAACCCTAACCCGGAGTCTAACCCTAACCCTAACCCTAACCCTAAGAGTCTAACCCTAACCCTAAGAGTCTAACCCTAACCCTAACCCTAATCCTAAGAGTCTAACCCTAACCCTAACCCTAACCCTTAGAGTCTAACCCTAACCCTAACCCTAACCCTAACCCTAACCCTAAGAGTCTAACCCTAACCCTAACCCTAACCCTAACCCTAAGAGTCTAACCCTAACCCTGAGTCTAACCCTAACCCTAACCCTAACCCTAAGAGTCTAACCCTAACCCTAAGAGTCTAACCCTAACCCTAACCCTAACCCTAAGAGTCTAACCCTAACCCTAACTCTAACCCTAACAGTCTAACCCTAACCCTAAGAGTCTAACCCTAAGAGTCTAACCCTAACCCTACCCTAACCCTAACAGTCTAACCCTAACCCTAACCCTAACCCTAACCCTAAGAGTCTAACCCTAACCCTAACCCTAACCCTAAGAGTCTAACCCTAACCCTAAGAGTCTAACCTTAACCCTAACCCTAACCCTAAGAGTCTAACCCTAACCCTAACCCTAACCCTAACCCTGACCCTAACCCTAAGAGTCTAACCCTAACCCTAACCCTAACCCTAAGAGTCTAACCCTAACACTACCCTAACCCTAAGAGTCTAACCCTAACCCTAAGAGTCTAACCCTAACCCTAACCCTAACCCTAAGAGTCTAACCCTAACCCTAAGAGTCTAACCCTAACCCTAACCCTAACCCTAAGAGTCTAACCCTAACCCTAAGAATCTAACCCTAAGAGTCTAACCCTAACCCTAACAGTCTAACCCTAACCCTAACCCCGGCTGAAGTACCCAAGTATATTTCGCTAGATGGCAGCAGCGCTCCACCAACAGCGCCGGCTGCAGTACCCCAATATATTTCGCTAGATGGCAGCAGCGCTCCACCAACAGGGCGGCTGCAGTACCCAATTACATTTCGCTAGATGGCAGCAGCGCTCCACCAACCGGGCGGCTGCAGTACCCAATTATATTTCGCTAGATGGCAGCAGCGCTCCACCAACAGCGCCGGCTGCAGTACCCAACTACATTTCGCTAGATGGCAGCAGCGCTCCACCAAAAAAGCCGGCTGCAGTACCCAAATATATTTCGCTAGATGGCAGCAGCGCTCCACCAACAGGGCCGGCTGCAGTACCCAAGTATATTTCGCTAGATGGCAGCAGGGCTCCACCAAAAGGGCGGCTGCAGTACCCAAGTATATTTCGCTAGATGGCAGCAGCGCTCCACCAACAGGGCCGGCTGCAGTACCCAATTATATTTCGCTAGATGGCAGCAGCGCTCCACCAACCGGGCGGCTGCAGTACCCAAGTATATTTCGCTAGATGGCAGCAGCGCTCACCCAACCGGGCCGCCTGCAGTACCCAAGTATATTTCGCTAGATGGCAGCAGCGCTCCACCAACAGCGCCGGCTGCAGTACCCAAATATATTTCGCTAGATGGCAGCAGCGCTCCACCAACAGAGCCGGCTGCAGTACCCAAATGTATTTCGCTAGATGGCAGCAGCGCTCCACCAAAAGGGGCCGGCTGCAGTACCCAAATATATTTCGCTAGATGGCAGCAGCGCTCCACCAACAGAGCCGGCTGCAGTACCCAAATATATTTCGCTAGATGGCAGCAGCGCTCCACCAACAGGGCCGGCTGCAGTACCCAAGTATATTTCGCTAGATGGCAGCAGCGCTCCACCAAAAGGGCGGCTGCAGTACCCAATTACATTTCGCTAGATGGCAGCAGCGCTCCACCAAAAGGGCGGCTGCAGTACCCAATTACATTTCGCTAGATGGCAGCAGCGCTCCACCAAAAGGGCGGCTGCAGTACCCAACTACATTTCGCTAGATGGCAGCAGCGCTCCACCAACAGGGCCGGCTGCAGTACCCAAATATATTTCGCTAGATGGCAGCAGCGCACCACCAACAGGGCCGGCTGCAGTACCCAAATATATTTCGCTAGATGGCAGCAGCGCTCCACCAACAGGGCGGCTGCAGTACCCAAATATATTTCGCTAGATGGCAGCAGCGCTCCACCAACCGAGCGGCTGCAGTACCCAATTACATTTCGCTAGATGGCAGCAGCGCTCCACCAAAAGGGCGGCTGCAGTACCCAAATATATTTCGCTAGATGGCAGCAGCGCTCCACCAACAGAGCCGGCTGCAGTACCCAAATGTATTTCGCTAGATGGCAGCAGCGCTCCACCAAAAGGGGCCGGCTGCAGTACCCAAATATATTTCGCTAGATGGCAGCAGCGCTCCACCAACAGAGCCGGCTGCAGTACCCAAATATATTTCGCTAGATGGCAGCAGCGCTCCACCAACAGCGCCGGCTGCAGTACCCAAGTATATTTCGCTAGATGGCAGCAGCGCTCCACCAAAAGGGCGGCTGCAGTACCCAATTACATTTCGCTAGATGGCAGCAGCGCTCCACCAAAAGGGCGGCTGCAGTACCCAATTACATTTCGCTAGATGGCAGCAGCGCTCCACCAAAAGGGCGGCTGCAGTACCCAACTACATTTCGCTAGATGGCAGCAGCGCTCCACCAACAGGGCCGGCTGCAGTACCCAAATATATTTCGCTAGATGGCAGCAGCGCACCACCAACAGGGCCGGCTGCAGTACCCAAATATATTTCGCTAGATGGCAGCAGCGCTCCACCAACAGGGCGGCTGCAGTACCCAAATATATTTCGCTAGATGGCAGCAGCGCTCCACCAACCGAGCGGCTGCAGTACCCAATTACATTTCGCTAGATGGCAGCAGCGCTCCACCAAAAGGGCGGCTGCAGTACCCAAATATATTTCGCTAGATGGCAGCAGAGCTCCACCAACAGGGCCGGCTGCAGTACCCAAATATATTTCGCTAGATGGCAGCAGCGCTCCACCAACAGCGCCGGCTGCAGTACCCAAGTATATTTCGCTAGATGGCAGCAGCGCTCCACCAAAAGGGCGGCTGCAGTACCCAAATATATAGTACTGAGTCTAACCCTAACCCTAAGAGCCTGAGTCTAACCCTAACCCTAAGAGCCTGAGTCTAACCCTCACCCTAAGAGCCTGAGTCTAACCCTAACCCTAAGAGCCTCAGTCTAACCCTAACCCTAAGAGCCTCAGTCTAACCCTAACCCTAAGAGCCTGAGTCTAACCCTAACCCTAAGAGCCTGAGTCTAACCC
Source organism: Falco punctatus (assembly GCF_963210335.1). Classification (NCBI taxonomy): domain Eukaryota; kingdom Metazoa; phylum Chordata; class Aves; order Falconiformes; family Falconidae; genus Falco; species Falco punctatus. Next base: position 81,572 of record NW_027660158.1, read on the forward strand.
TCACCATAAGAGCCTAACTCTAACCCTAACCCTAAGAGACTAACCCTAACCCTAACCCTAAGAGTCTAACCCTAACCCTGAGTCTAACGCTAACCCTAACCCTAACCCTAACCCTAACCCTAACCCTAACCCTAACCCTAACCCTAACCCTAACCCTAACCCTAACCCTAAGAGTCTAACCCTAACCCTAACCCTAACCCTAAGAGTCTAACCCTAACCCTGAGTCTAACCCTAACCCTAACCCTAACCCTAAGAGTCTAACCCTAACCCTAAGAGTCTAACCCTAACCCTAACCCTAATCCTAAGAGTCTAACCCTAACCCTAACTCTAACCCTAACAGTCTAACCCTAACCCTAAGAGTCTAACCCTAAGAGTCTAACCCTAACCCTAACCCTAACAGTCTAACCCTAACCCTAACCCTAACCCTAAGAGTCTAACCCTAACCCTAACCCTAAGAGTCTAACCCTAACCCTAAGAGTCTAACCTTAACCCTAACCCTAACCCTAAGAGTCTAACCCTAACCCTAACCCTAACCCTAACCCTGACCCTAACCCTAAGAGTCTAACCCTAACCCTAACGCTAACCCTAACCCTAAGAGTCTAACCCTAACCCTACCCTAACCCTAAGAGTCTAACCGTAACCCTAAGAGTCTAACCCTAACCCTAACCCTAACCCTAAGAGTCTAACCCTAACCCTAAGAGTCTAACCCTAACCCTAAGAGTCTAACACTAAGAGTCTAACCCTAACCCTAACCCTAACCCTAACAGTCTAACCCTAACCCTAAGAGGCTAACTCTAACCCTAACCCTAAGAGACTAACCCTAACCCTAACCCTAAGAGCCTAAGTCTAACACTAACCCTAGGAGTCTAACCCTAACCCTAACCCTAACCCTAAGAGTCTAACCCTAACCCTAACCCTAACCCTAAGAGTCTAACCCTAACCCTGAGTCTAACCCTAACCCTAACCCTAACCCTAAGAGTCTAACCCTAACCCTAAGAGTCTAACCCTAACCCTAACCCTAATCCTAAGAGTCTAACCCTAACCCTAACCCTAACCCTTAGAGTCTAACCCTAACCCTAACCCTAACCCTAACCCTAACCCTAAGAGTCTAACCCTAACCCTAACCCTAACCCTAACCCTAAGAGTCTAACCCTAACCCTAAGAGCCTGAGTCTAACCCTAACCCTAAGAGCCTGAGTCTAACCCTCACCATAAGAGCCTGAGTCTAACCCTAACCCTAAGAGCCTCAGTCTAACCCTAACCCTAAGAGCCTGAGTCTAACCCTAACCCTAAGAGCCTCAGTCTAACCCTAACCCTAAGAGGCTAACTCTAACCCTAACCCTAAGAGACTAACCCTAACCCTAACCCTAAGAGCCTAAGTCTAACACTAACCCTAGGAGTCTAACCCTAACCCTAACCCTAACCCTAAGAGTCTAACCCTAACCCTAACCCTAACCCTAACCCTAAGAGTCTAACCCTAACCCTGAGTCTAACCCTAACCCTAACCCTAACCCTAACCCTAAGAGTCTAACCCTAACCCTAAGAGTCTAACCCTAACCCTAACCCTAATCCTAAGAGTCTAACCCTAACCCTAACCCTAACCCTTAGAGTCTAACCCTAACCCTAACCCTAACCCTAACCCTAACCCTAACCCTAAGAGTCTAACCCTAACCCTAACCCTAACCCTAACCCTAAGAGTCTAACCCTAACCCTGAGTCTAACCCTAACCCTAACCCTAACCCTAAGAGTCTAACCCTAACCCTAAGAGTCTAACCCTAACCCTAACCCTAACCCTAAGAGTCTAACCCTAACCCTAACTCTAACCCTAACAGTCTAACCCTAACCCTAAGAGTCTAACCCTAAGAGTCTAACCCTAACCCTAAGAGTCTAACCCTAACCCTAACCCTAACCCTAAGAGTCTAACCCTAACCCTAAGAGTCTAACCCTAACCCTAACCCTAACCCTAAGAGTCTAACCCTAACCCTAAGAATCTAACCCTAAGAGTCTAACCCTAACCCTAACAGTCTAACCCTAACCCTAACCCCGGCTGAAGTACCCAAGTATATTTCGCTAGATGGCAGCAGCGCTCCACCAACAGCGCCGGCTGCAGTACCCAAATATATTTCGCTAGATGGCAGCAGCGCTCCACCAACAGGGCGGCTGCAGTACCCAATTACATTTCGCTAGATGGCAGCAGCGCTCCACCAACCGGGCGGCTGCAGTACCCAATTATATTTCGCTAGATGGCAGCAGCGCTCCACCAACAGCGCCGGCTGCAGTACCCAACTACATTTCGCTAGATGGCAGCAGCGCTCCACCAAAAAAGCCGGCTGCAGTACCCAAATATATTTCGCTAGATGGCAGCAGCGCTCCACCAACAGGGCCGGCTGCACTACCCAAGTATATTTCGCTAGATGGCAGCAGCGCTCCACCAAAAGGGCGGCTGCAGTACCCAAGTATATTTCGCTAGATGGCAGCAGCGCTCCACCAACAGGGCCGGCTGCAGTACCCAATTATATTTCGCTAGATGGCAGCAGCGCTCCACCAACCGGGCGGCTGCAGTACCCAAGTATATTTCGCTAGATGGCAGCAGCGCTCACCCAACCGGGCCGCCTGCAGTACCCAAGTATATTTCGCTAGATGGCAGCAGCGCTCCACCAACAGCGCCGGCCGCAGTACCCTAATATATTTCGCTAGATGGCAGCAGCGCTCCACCAACAGGGCCGGCTGCAGTACCCAAATATATTTCGCTAGATGGCAGCAGCGCTCCACCAACAGAGCCGGCTGCAGTACCCAAATGTGTTTCGCTAGATGGCAGCAGCGCTCCACCAAAAGGGGCCGGCTGCAGTACCCAAATATATTTCGCTAGATGGCAGCAGCGCTCCACCAACAGAGCCGGCTGCAGTACCCAAATATATTTCGCTAGATGGCAGCAGCGCTCCACCAACAGCGCCGGCTGCAGTACCCAAGTATATTTCGCTAGATGGCAGCAGCGCTCCACCAAAAGGGCGGCTGCAGTACCCAATTACATTTCGCTAGATGGCAGCAGCGCTCCACCAAAAGGGCGGCTGCAGTACCCAATTACATTTCGCTAGATGGCAGCAGCGCTCCACCAAAAGGGCGGCTGCAGTACCCAACTACATTTCGCTAGATGGCAGCAGCGCTCCACCAACAGGGCCGGCTGCAGTACCCAATTATATTTCGCTAGATGGCAGCAGCGCACCACCAACAGGGCCGGCTGCAGTACCCAAATATATTTCGCTAGATGGCAGCAGCGCTCCACCAACAGGGCGGCTGCAGTACCCAAATATATTTCGCTAGATGGCAGCAGCGCTCCACCAACCGAGCGGCTGCAGTACCCAATTACATTTCGCTAGATGGCAGCAGCCCTCCACCAAAAGGGCGGCTGTAGTACCCAAATATATTTCGCTAGATGGCAGCAGAGCTCCACCAACAGGGCCGGCTGCAGTACCCAAATATATTTCGCTAGATGGCAGCAGCGCTCCACCAACAGCGCCGGCTGCAGTACCCAAGTATATTTCGCTAGATGGCAGCAGCGCTCCACCAAAAGGGCGGCTGCAGTACCCAAATATATAGTACTGAGTCTAACCCTAACCCTAAGAGCCTGAGTCTAACCCTAACCCTAAGAGCCTGAGTCTAACCCTCACCCTAAGAGCCTGAGTCTAACCCTAACCCTAAGAGCCTCAGTCTAACCCTAACCCTAAGAGCCTCAGTCTAACCCTAACCCTAAGAGCCTGAGTCTAACCCTAACCCTAAGAGCCTAACTCTAACCCTAACCCTAAGAGACTAACCCTAACCCTAACCCTAAGAGTCTAACCCTAACCCTGAGTCTAACGCTAACCCTAACCCTAACCCTAACCCTAACCCTAACCCTAACCCTAACCCTAACCCTAACCCTAACCCTAACCCTAACCCTAACCCTAAGAGTCTAACCCTAACCCTAACCCTAACCCTAAGAGTCTAACCCTAACCCTGAGTCTAACCCTAACCCTAACCCTAACCCTAAGAGTCTAACCCTAACCCTAAGAGTCTAACCCTAACCCTAACCCTAATCCTAAGAGTCTAACCCAACCCTAACTCTAACCCTAACAGTCTAACCCTAACCCTAAGAGTCTAACCCTAACAGTCTAACCCTAACCCTAACCCTAACAGTCTAACCCTAACCCTAACCCTAACCCTAACCCTAAGAGTCTAACCCTAACCCTAACCCTAAGAGTCTAACCCTAACCCTAAGAGTCTAACCTTAACCCTAACCCTAACCCTAAGAGTCTAACCCTAACCCTAACCCTAACCCTAACCCTGACCCTAACCCTAAGAGTCTAACCCTAACCCTAACGCTAACCCTAACCCTAAGAGTCTAACCCTAACCCTACCCTAACCCTAAGAGTCTAACCCTAACCCTAAGAGTCTAACCCTAACCCTAACCCTAACCCTAAGAGTCTAACCCTAACCCTAAGAGTCTAACCCTAACCCTAAGAGTCTAACCCTAACCCTAAGAGTCTAACCCTAAGAGTCTAACCCTAACCCTAACCCTAACAGTCTAACCCTAACCCTAACCCTAACCCCGGCTGAAGAACCCAAGTATATTTCGCTAGATGGCAGCAGCGCTCCACCAACAGCGCCGGCTGCAGTACCCAAATATATTTCGCTAGATGGCAGCAGCGCTCCACCAAAAGGGCGGCTGCAGTACCCAAGTATATTTCGCTAGATGGCAGCAGCGCTCCACCAACCGGGCGGCTGCAGTACCCAATTACATTTCGCTAGATGGCAGCAGCGCTCCACCAAAAGGGCGGCTGCAGTACCCAAATATATTTCGCTAGACGGCAGCAGCGCTCCACCAAAAGGGCGGCTGCAGTACCCAAGTATATTTCGCTAGATGGCAGCAGCGCTCCACCAACAGGGCCGGCTGCAGTACCCAAGTATATTTCGCTAGATGGCAGCAGCGCTCACCCAACCGGGCCGCCTGCAGTACCCAAGTATATTTCGCTAGATGGCAGCAGCGCTCCACCAAAAGGGCGGCTGCAGTACCCAATTACATTTCGCTAGATGGCAGCAGCGCTCCATCAACCGGGCGGCTGCAGTACCCAATTACATTTCGCTAGATGGCAGCAGCGCTCCACCAAAAGGGCGGCTGCAGTACCCAACTACATTTCGCTAGATGGCAGCAGCGATCCACCAACAGGGCCGGCTGCAGTACCCAATTATATTTCGCTAGATGGCAGCAGCGCTCCACCAACAGGGCCGGCTGCAGTACCCAAATATATTTCGCTAGATGGCAGCAGCGCTCCACAAACCGGGCGGCTGCAGTACCCAAATATATTTCGCTAGATGGCAGCAGCGCTCCACCAACAGCGCCGGCTGCAGTACCCAAATATATTTCGCTAGATGGCAGCAGCGCTCCACCAACCGGGCGGCTGCAGTACCCAAGTATATTTCGCTAGATGGCAGCAGCGCTCCACCAACAGGGCCGGCTGCAGTACCCAAGTATATTTCGCTAGATGGCAGCAGCGCTCCACCAAAAGGGCGGCTGCAGTACCCAATTACATTTCGCTAGATGGCAGCAGCGCTCCACCAAAAGGGCGGCTGCAGTACCCAATTACATTTCGCTAGATGGCAGCAGCGCTCCACCAAAAGGGCGGCTGCAGTACCCAACTACATTTCGCTAGATGGCAGCAGCGCTCCACCAACAGGGCCGGCTGCAGTACCCAATTATATTTCGCTAGATGGCAGCAGCGCTCCACCAAAAGGGCCGGCTGCAGTACCCAAATATATTTCGCTAGATGGCAGCAGCGCTCCACAAACCGGGCGGCTGCAGTACCCAAATATATTTCGCTAGATGGCAGCAGCGCTCCACCAACAGCGCCGGCTGCAGTACCCAAGTATATTTCGCTAGATGGCAGCAGCGCTCCACCAACGGGGCCGCCTGCAGTACCCAATTACATTTCGCTAGATGGCAGCAGCGCTCCACAAACCGGGCGGCTGCAGTACCCAAATATATTTCGCTAGATGGCAGCAGAGCTCCACCAACAGGGCCGGCTGCAGTACCCAAATATATTTCGCTAGATGGCAGCAGCGCTCCACCAACAGCGCCGGCTGCAGTACCCAAGTATATTTCGCTAGATGGCAGCAGCGCTCCACCAACGGGGCCGCCTGCAGTACCCAATTACATTTCGCTAGATGGCAGCAGCGCTCCACAAACCGGGCGGCTGCAGTACCCAAATATATTTCGCTAGATGGCAGCAGAGCTCCACCAACAGGGCCGGCTGCAGTACCCAAATATATTTCGCTAGATGGCAGCAGCGCTCCACCAACAGCGCCGGCTGCAGTACCCAAGTATATTTCGCTAGATGGCAGCAGCGCTCCACCAAAAGGGCGGCTGCAGTACCCAAATATATAGTACTGAGTCTAACCCTAACCCTAAGAGCCTGAGTCTAACCCTAACCCTAAGAGCCTGAGTCTAACCCTCACCATAAGAGCCTGAGTCTAACCCTAACCCTAAGAGCCTCAGTCTAACCCTAACCCTAAGAGCCTGAGTCTAACCCTAACCCTAAGAGCCTCAGTCTAACCCTAACCCTAAGAGGCTAACTCTAACCCTAACCCTAAGAGACTAACCCTAACCCTAACCCTAAGAGCCTAAGTCTAACACTAACCCTAGGAGTCTAACCCTAACCCTAACCCTAACCCTAAGAGTCTAACCCTAACCCTAACCCTAACCCTAACCCTAACCCTAAGAGTCTAACCCTAACCCTGAGTCTAACCCTAACCCTAACCCTAACCCTAACCCTAAGAGTCTAACCCTAACCCTAAGAGTCTAACCCTAACCCTAACCCTAATCCTAAGAGTCTAACCCTAACCCTAACCCTAACCCTTAGAGTCTAACCCTAACCCTAACCCTAACCCTAACCCTAACCCTAAGATTCTAACCCTAACCCTAACCCTAACCCTAAGAGTCTAACCCTAACCCTGAGTCTAACCCTAACCCTAACCCTAACCCTAAGAGTCTAACCCTAACCCTAAGAGTCTAACCCTAACCCTAACCCTAACCCTAAGAGTCTAACCCTAACCCTAACTCTAACCCTAACAGTCTAACCCTAACCCTAAGAGTCTAACCCTAAGAGTCTAACCCTAACCCTACCCTAACCCTAACAGTCTAACCCTAACCCTAACCCTAACCCTAACCCTAAGAGTCTAACCCTAACCCTAACCCTAACCCTAAGAGTCTAACCCTAACCCTAAGAGTCTAACCTTAACCCTAACCCTAACCCTAAGAGTCTAACCCTAACCCTAACCCTAACCCTAACCCTGACCCTAACCCTAAAAGTCTAACCCTAACCCTAACCCTAACCCTAAGAGTCTAACCCTAACACTACCCTAACCCTAAGAGTCTAACCCTAACCCTAAGAGTCTAACCCTAACCCTAACCCTAACCCTAAGAGTCTAACCCTAACCCTAAGAGTCTAACCCTAACCCTAACCCTAACCCTAAGAGTCTAACCCTAACCCTAAGAATCTAACCCTAAGAGTCTAACCCTAACCCTAACAGTCTAACCCTAACCCTAACCCCGGCTGAAGTACCCAAGTATATTTCGCTAGATGGCAGCAGCGCTCCACCAACAGGGCGGCTGCAGTACCCAAATATATTTCGCTAGATGGCAGCAGCGCTCCACCAACAGGGCGGCTGCAGTACCCAATTACATTTCGCTAGATGGCAGCAGCGCTCCACCAACCGGGCGGCTGCAGTACCCAATTATATTTCGCTAGATGGCAGCAGCGCTCCACCAACAGCGCCGGCTGCAGTACCCAACTACATTTCGCTAGATGGCAGCAGCGCTCCACCAAAAAAGCCGGCTGCAGTACCCAAATATATTTCGCTAGATGGCAGCAGCGCTCCACCAACAGGGCCGGCTGCACTACCCAAGTATATTTCGCTAGATGGCAGCAGCGCTCCACTAAAAGGGCGGCTGCAGTACCCAAGTATATTTCGCTAGATGGCAGCAGCGCTCCACCAACAGGGCCGGCTGCAGTACCCAATTATATTTCGCTAGATGGCAGCAGCGCTCCACCAACCGGGCGGCTGCAGTACCCAAGTATATTTCGCTAGATGGCAGCAGCGCTCACCCAACCGGGCCGCCTGCAGTACCCAAGTATATTTCGCTAGATGGCAGCAGCGCTCCACCAACAGCGCCGGCCGCAGTACCCTAATATATTTCGCTAGATGGCAGCAGCGCTCCACCAACAGCGCCGGCTGCAGTACCCAAATATATATCGCTAGATGGCAGCAGCGCTCCACCAACAGAGCCGGCTGCAGTACCCAAATGTATTTCGCTAGATGGCAGCAGCGCTCCACCAAAAGGGGCCGGCTGCAGTACCCAAATATATTTCGCTAGATGGCAGCAGCGCTCCACCAACAGAGCCGGCTGCAGTACCCAAATATATTTCGCTAGATGGCAGCAGCGCTCCACCAACAGGGCCGGCTGCAGTACCCAAGTATATTTCGCTAGATGGCAGCAGCGCTCCACCAAAAGGGCGGCTGCAGTACCCAATTACATTTCGCTAGATGGCAGCAGCGCTCCACCAAAAGGGCGGCTGCAGTACCCAATTACATTTCGCTAGATGGCAGCAGCGCTCCACCAAAAGGGCGGCTGCAGTACCCAACTACATTTCGCTAGATGGCAGCAGCGCTCCACCAACAGGGCCGGCTGCAGTACCCAATTATATTTCGCTAGATGGCAGCAGCGCACCACCAACAGGGCCGGCTGCAGTACCCAAATATATTTCGCTAGATGGCAGCAGCGCTCCACAAACCGGGCGGCTGCAGTACCCAAATATATTTCGCTAGATGGCAGCAGCGCTCCACCAACAGGGCGGCTGCAGTACCCAAATATATTTCGCTAGATGGCAGCAGCGCTCCACCAACCGAGCGGCTGCAGTACCCAATTACATTTCGCTAGATGGCAGCAGCGCTCCACCAAAAGGGCGGCTGCAGTACCCAAATATATTTCGCTAGATGGCAGCAGAGCTCCACCAACAGGGCCGGCTGCAGTACCCAAATATATTTCGCTAGATGGCAGCAGCGCTCCACCAACAGCGCCGGCTGCAGTACCCAAGTATATTTCGCTAGATGGCAGCAGCGCTCCACCAAAAGGGCGGCTGCAGTACCCAAATATATAGTACTGAGTCTAACCCTAACCCTAAGAGCCTGAGTCTAACCCTAACCCTAAGAGCCTGAGTCTAACCCTCACCCTAAGAGCCTGAGTCTAACCCTAACCCTAAGAGCCTCAGTCTAACCCTAACCCTAAGAGCCTCAGTCTAACCCTAACCCTAAGAGCCTGAGTCTAACCCTAACCCTAAGAGCCTAACTCTAACCCTAACCCTAAGAGACTAACCCTAACCCTAACCCTAAGAGTCTAACCCTAACCCTGAGTCTAACGCTAACCCTAACCCTAACCCTAACCCTAACCCTAACCCTAACCCTAACCCTAACCCTAACCCTAACCCTAAGAGTCTAACCCTAACCCTAACCCTAACCCTAAGAGTCTAACCCTAACCCTGAGTCTAACCCTAACCCTAACCCTAACCCTAAGAGTCTAACCCTAACCCTAAGAGTCTAACCCTAACCCTAACCCTAATCCTAAGAGTCTAACCCAACCCTAACTCTAACCCTAACAGTCTAACCCTAACCCTAAGAGTCTAACCCTAACAGTCTAACCCTAACCCTAACCCTAACAGTCTAACCCTAACCCTAACCCTAACCCTAACCCTAAGAGTCTAACCCTAACCCTAACCCTAAGAGTCTAACCCTAACCCTAAGAGTCTAACCTTAACCCTAACCCTAACCCTAAGAGTCTAACCCTAACCCTAACCCTAACCCTGACCCTAACCCTAAGAGTCTAACCCTAACCCTAACGCTAACCCTAACCCTAAGAGTCTAACCCTAACCCTACCCTAACCCTAAGAGTCTAACCCTAACCCTAAGAGTCTAACCCTAACCCTAACCCTAACCCTAAGAGTCTAACCCTAACCCTAAGAGTCTAACCCTAACCCTAAGAGTCTAACCCTAAGAGTCTAACCCTAACCCTAACCCTAACAGTCTAACCCTAACCCTAACCCTAACCCCGGCTTAAGAACCCAAGTATATTTCGCTAGATGGCAGCAGCGCTCCACCAACAGCGCCGGCTGCAGTACCCAAATATATTTCGCTAGATGGCAGCAGCGCTCCACCAAAAGGGCGGCTGCAGTACCCAATTACATTTCGCTAGATAGCAGCAGCGCTCCACCAACCGGGCGGCTGCAGTACCCAATTACATTTCGCTAGATGGCAGCAGCGCTCCACCAAAAGGGCGGCTGCAGTACCCAAATATATTTCGCTAGACGGCAGCAGCGCTCCACCAAAAGGGCGGCTGCAGTACCCAAGTATATTTCGCTAGATGGCAGCAGCGCTCCACCAACCGGGCGGCTGCAGTACCCAATTACATTTCGCTAGATGGCAGCAGCGCTCCATCAACCGGGCGGCTGCAGTACCCAAATATATTTCGCTAGATGGCAGCAGCGCTCCACCAACAGCGCCGGCTGCAGTACCCAAATATATTTCGCTAGATGGCAGCAGCGCTCCACCAACCGGGCGGCTGCAGTACCCAAGTATATTTCGCTAGATGGCAGCAGCGCTCACCCAACCGGGCCGCCTGCAGTACCCAAGTATATTTCGCTAGATGGCAGCAGCGCTCCACCAAAAGGGCGGCTGCAGTACCCAATTACATTTCGCTAGATGGCAGCAGCGCTCCACCAAAAGGGCGGCTGCAGTACCCAATTACATTTCGCTAGATGGCAGCAGCGCTCCACCAAAAGGGCGGCTGCAGTACCCAACTACATTTCGCTAGATGGCAGCAGCGCTCCACCAACAGGGCCGGCTGCAGTACCCAAGTATATTTCGCTAGATGGCAGCAGCGCACCACCAACAGGGCCGGCTGCAGTACCCAAATATATTTCGCTAGATGGCAGCAGCGCTCCACAAACCGGGCGGCTGCAGTACCCAAATATATTTCGCTAGATGGCAGCAGCGCTCCACCAAAAGGGCGGCTGCAGTACCCAAGTATATTTCGCTAGATGGCAGCAGCGCTCCACCAACCGAGCGGCTGCAGTACCCAATTACATTTCGCTAGATGGCAGCAGCGCTCCACAAACCGGGCGGCTGCAGTACCCAAATATATTTCGCTAGATGGCAGCAGAGCTCCACCAACAGGGCCGGCTGCAGTACCCAAATATATTTCGCTAGATGGCAGCAGCGCTCCACCAACAGCGCCGGCTGCAGTACCCAAGTATATTTCGCTAGATGGCAGCAGCGCTCCACCAAAAGGGCGGCTGCAGTACCCAAATATATAGTACTGAGTCTAACCCTAACCCTAAGAGCCTGAGTCTAACCCTAACCCTAAGAGCCTGAGTCTAACCCTCACCATAAGAGCCTGAGTCTAACCCTAACCCTAAGAGCCTCAGTCTAACCCTAACCCTAAGAGCCTGAGTCTAACCCTAACCCTAAGAGCCTCAGTCTAACCCTAACCCTAAGAGGCTAACTCTAACCCTAACCCTAAGAGACTAACCCTAACCCTAACCCTAAGAGCCTAAGTCTAACACTAACCCTAGGAGTCTAACCCTAACCCTAACCCTAACCCTAAGAGTCTAACCCTAACCCTAACCCTAACCCTAAGAGTCTAACCCTAACCCTGAGTCTAACCCTAACCCTAACCCTAACCCTAAGAGTCTAACCCTAACCCTAAGAGTCTAACCCTAACCCTAACCCTAATCCTAAGAGTCTAACCCTAACCCTAACCCTAACCCTTAGAGTCTAACCCTAACCCTAACCCTAACCCTAACCCTAACCCTAAGAGTCTAACCCTAACCCTAACCCTAACCCTAAGAGTCTAACCCTAACCCTAAGAGTCTAACCCTAACCCTAACCCTAACCCTAACCCTAACCCTAACAGTCTAACCCTAACCCTAACCCTAACCCCGGCTGAAGAACCCAAGTATATTTCGCTAGATGGCAGCAGCGCTCCACCAACAGCGCCGGCTGCAGTACCCAAATATATTTCGCTAGATGGCAGCAGCGCTCCACCAAAAGGGCGGCTGCAGTACCCAAATATATTTCGCTAGACGGCAGCAGCCCTCCACCAAAAGGGCGGCTGCAGTACCCAAGTATATTTCGCTAGATGGCAGCAGCGCTCCACCAACCGGGCGGCTGCAGTACCCAATTACATTTCGCTAGATGGCAGCAGCGCTCCATCAACCGGGCGGCTGCAGTACCCAAATATATTTCGCTAGATGGCAGCAGCGCTCCACCAACAGCGCCGGCTGCAGTACCCAAATATATTTCGCTAGATGGCAGCAGCGCTCCACCAACCGGGCGGCTGCAGTACCCAAGTATATTTCGCTAGATGGCAGCAGCGCTCACCCAACCGGGCCGCCTGCAGTACCCAAGTATATTTCGCTAGATGGCAGCAGCGCTCCACCAAAAGGGCGGCTGCAGTACCCAATTACATTTCGCTAGATGGCAGCAGCGCTCCACCAAAAGGGCGGCTGCAGTACCCAATTACATTTCGCTAGATGGCAGCAGCGCTCCACCAAAAGGGCGGCTGCAGTACCCAACTACATTTCGCTAGATGGCAGCAGCGCTCCACCAACAGGGCCGGCTGCAGTACCCAAGTATATTTCGCTAGATGGCAGCAGCGCTCCACCAACAGCGCCGGCTGCAGTACCCAAATATATTTCGCTAGATGGCAGCAGCGCTCCACAAACCGGGCGGCTGCAGTACCCAAATATATTTCGCTAGATGGCAGCAGCGCTCCACCAACCGGGCGGCTGCAGTACCCAAGTATATTTCGCTAGATGGCAGCAGCGCTCCACCAACCGAGCGGCTGCAGTACCCAATTACATTTCGCTAGATGGCAGCAGAGCTCCACCAACAGGGCCGGCTGCAGTACCCAAATATATTTCGCTAGATGGCAGCAGCGCTCCACCAACAGCGCCGGCTGCAGTACCCAAGTATATTTCGCTAGATGGCAGCAGCGCTCCACCAAAAGGGCGGCTGCAGTACCCAAATATATAGTACTGAGTCTAACCCTAACCCTAAGAGCCTGAGTCTAACCCTAACCCTAAGAGCCTGAGTCTAACCCTCACCATAAGAGCCTGAGTCTAACCCTAACCCTAAGAGCCTCAGTCTAACCCTAACCCTAAGAGCCTGAGTCTAACCATAACCCTAAGAGCCTCAGTCTAACCCTAACCCTAAGAGGCTAACTCTAACCCTAACCCTAAGAGACTAACCCTAACCCTAACCCTAAGAGCCTAAGTCTAACACTAACCCTAGGAGTCTAACCCTAACCCTAACCCTAACCCTAAGAGTCTAACCCTAACCCTAACCCTAACCCTAACCCTAAGAGTCTAACCCTAACCCTGAGTCTAACCCTAACCCTAACCCTAACCCTAAGAGTCTAACCCTAACCCTAAGAGTCTAACCCTAACCCTAACCCTAATCCTAAGAGTCTAACCCTAACCCTAACCCTAACCCTTAGAGTCTAACCCTAACCCTAACCCTAACCCTAACCCTAAGAGTCTAACCCTAACCCTAACCCTAACCCTAACCCTAAGAGTCTAACCCTAACCCTGAGTCTAACCCTAACCCTAACCCTAACCCTAAGAGTCTAACCCTAACCCTAAGAGTCTAACCCTAACCCTAACCCTAACCCTAAGAGTCTAACCCTAACCCTAACTCTAACCCTAACAGTCTAACCCTAACCCTAAGAGTCTAACCCTAAGAGTCTAACCCTAACCCTACCCTAACCCTAACAGTCTAACCCTAACCCTAACCCTAACCCTAACCCTAAGAGTCTAACCCTAACCCTAACCCTAACCCTAAGAGTCTAACCCTAACCCTAAGAGTCTAACCTTAACCCTAACCCTAACCCTAAGAGTCTAACCCTAACCCTAACCCTAACCCTAACCCTGACCCTAACCCTAAGAGTCTAACCCTAACCCTAACCCTAACCCTAAGAGTCTAACCCTAACACTACCCTAACCCTAAGAGTCTAACCCTAACCCTAAGAGTCTAACCCTAACCCTAACCCTAACCCTAAGAGTCTAACCCTAACCCTAAGAGTCTAACCCTAACCCTAACCCTAACCCTAAGAGTCTAACCCTAACCCTAAGAATCTAACCCTAAGAGTCTAACCCTAACCCTAACAGTCTAACCCTAACCCTAACCCCGGCTGAAGTACCCAAGTATATTTCGCTAGATGGCAGCAGCGCTCCACCAACAGCGCCGGCTGCAGTACCCCAATATATTTCGCTAGATGGCAGCAGCGCTCCACCAACCGGGCGGCTGCAGTACCCAATTATATTTCGCTAGATGGCAGCAGCGCTCAACCAACAGCGCCGGCTGCAGTACCCAACTACATTTCGCTAGATGGCAGCAGCGCTCCACCAAAAAAGCCGGCTGCAGTACCCAAATATATTTCGCTAGATGGCAGCAGCGCTCCACCAACAGGGCCGGCTGCACTACCCAAGTATATTTCGCTAGATGGCAGCAGCGCTCCACCAAAAGGGCGGCTGCAGTACCCAATTACATTTCGCTAGATGGCAGCAGCGCTCCACCAACCGGGCGGCTGCAGTACCCAATTATATTTCGCTAGATGGCAGCAGCGCTCAACCAACAGCGCCGGCTGCAGTACCCAACTACATTTCGCTAGATGGCAGCAGCGCTCCACCAAAAAAGCCGGCTGCAGTACCCAAATATATTTCGCTAGATGGCAGCAGCGCTCCACCAACAGGGCCGGCTGCACTACCCAAGTATATTTCGCTAGATGGCAGCAGCGCTCCACCAAAAGGGCGGCTGCAGTACCCAAGTATATTTCGCTAGATGGCAGCAGCGCTCCACCAACAGGGCCGGCTGCAGTACCCAATTATATTTCGCTAGATGGCAGCAGCGCTCCACCAACCGGGCGGCTGCAGTACCCAAGTATATTTCGCTAGATGGCAGCAGCGCTCACCCAACCGGGCCGCCTGCAGTACCCAAGTATATTTCGCTAGATGGCAGCAGCGCTCCACCAACAGCGCCGGCCGCAGTACCCTAATATATTTCGCTAGATGGCAGCAGCGCTCCACCAACAGCGCCGGCTGCAGTACCCAAATATATTTCGCTAGATGGCAGCAGCGCTCCACCAACAGAGCCGGCTGCAGTACCCAAATGTATTTCGCTAGATGGCAGCAGCGCTCCACCAAAAGGGGCCGGCTGCAGTACCCAAATATATTTCGCTAGATGGCAGCAGCGCTCCACCAACAGAGCCGGCTGCAGTACCCAAATATATTTCGCTAGATGGCAGCAGCGCTCCACCAACAGCGCCGGCTGCAGTACCCAAGTATATTTCGCTAGATGGCAGCAGCGCTCCACCAAAAGGGCGGCTGCAGTACCCAATTACATTTCGCTAGATGGCAGCAGCGCTCCACCAAAAGGGCGGCTGCAGTACCCAATTACATTTCGCTAGATGGCAGCAGCGCTCCACCAAAAGGGCGGCTGCAGTACCCAACTACATTTCGCTAGATGGCAGCAGCGCTCCACCAACAGGGCCGGCTGCAGTACCCAAATATATTTCGCTAGATGGCAGCAGCGCACCACCAACAGGGCCGGCTGCAGTACCCAAATATATTTCGCTAGATGGCAGCAGCGCTCCACCAACCGAGCGGCTGCAGTACCCAATTACATTTCGCTAGATGGCAGCAGCGCTCCACAAACCGGGCGGCTGCAGTACCCAAATATATTTCGCTAGATGGCAGCAGAGCTCCACCAACAGGGCCGGCTGCAGTACCCAAATATATTTCGCTAGATGGCAGCAGCGCTCCACCAACAGCGCCGGCTGCAGTACCCAAGTATATTTCGCTAGATGGCAGCAGCGCTCCACCAAAAGGGCGGCTGCAGTACCCAAATATATAGTACTGAGTCTAACCCTAACCCTAAGAGCCTGAGTCTAACCCTAACCCTAAGAGCCTGAGTCTAACCCTCACCCTAAGAGCCTGAGTCTAACCCTAACCCTAAGAGCCTCAGTCTAACCCTAACCCTAAGAGCCTCAGTCTAACCCTAACCCTAAGAGCCTGAGTCTAACCCTAACCCTAAGAGCCTGAGTCTAACCCTCACCATAAGAGCCTAACTCTAACCCTAACCCTAAGAGACTAACCCTAACCCTAACCCTAAGAGTCTAACCCTAACCCTGAGTCTAACGCTAACCCTAACCCTAACCCTAACCCTAACCCTAACCCTAACCCTAAGAGTCTAACCCTAACCCTAACCCTAACCCTAAGAGTCTAACCCTAACCCTGAGTCTAACCCTAACCCTAACCCTAACCCTAAGAGTCTAACCCTAACCCTAAGAGTCTAACCCTAACCCTAACCCTAATCCTAAGAGTCTAACCCTAACCCTAACTCTAACCCTAACAGTCTAACCCTAACCCTAAGAGTCTAACCCTAAGAGTCTAACCCTAACCCTACCCTAACCCTAACAGTCTAACCCTAACCCTAACCCTAACCCTAACCCTAAGAGTCTAACCCTAACCCTAACCCTAACCCTAAGAGTCTAACCCTAACCCTAAGAGTCTAACCTTAACCCTAACCCTAACCCTAAGAGTCTAACCCTAACCCTAACCCTAACCCTAACCCTGACCCTAACCCCAAGAGTCTAACCCTAACCCTAACCCTAACCCTAAGAGTCTAACCCTAACACTACCCTAACCCTAAGAGTCTAACCCTAACCCTAAGAGTCTAACCCTAACCCTAACCCTAACCCTAAGAGTCTAACCCTAACCCTAAGAGTCTAACCCTAACCCTAACCCTAACCCTAACCCTAAGAGTCTAACCCTAACCCTAACCCTAACCCTAACAGTCTAACCCTAACCCTAACCCTAACCCCGGCTGAAGAACCCAAGTATATTTCGCTAGATGGCAGCAGCGCTCCACCAACAGCGCCGGCTGCAGTACCCAAATATATTTCGCTAGATGGCAGCAGCGCTCCACCAAAAGGGCGGCTGCAGTACCCAATTACATTTCGCTAGATAGCAGCAGCGCTCCACCAACCGGGCGGCTGCAGTACCCAATTACATTTCGCTAGATGGCAGCAGCGCTCCACCAAAAGGGCGGCTGCAGTACCCAAATATATTTCGCTAGACGGCAGCAGCGCTCCACCAACCGGGCGGCTGCAGTACCCAATTACATTTCGCTAGATGGCAGCAGCGCTCCACCAACCGGGCGGCTGCAGTACCCAATTACATTTCGCTAGATGGCAGCAGCGCTCCATCAACCGGGCGGCTGCAGTACCCAAATATATTTCGCTAGATGGCAGCAGAGCTCCACCAACAGGGCCGGCTGCAGTACCCAAATATATTTCGCTAGATGGCAGCAGCGCTCCACCAACAGCGCCGGCTGCAGTACCCAAGTATATTTCGCTAGATGGCAGCAGCGCTCCACCAAAAGGGCGGCTGCAGTACCCAAATATATAGTACTGAGTCTAACCCTAACCCTAAGAGCCTGAGTCTAACCCTAACCCTAAGAGCCTGAGTCTAACCCTCACCATAAGAGCCTGAGTCTAACCCTAACCCTAAGAGCCTCAGTCTAACCCTAACCCTAAGAGCCTGAGTCTAACCCTAACCCTAAGAGCCTCAGTCTAACCCTAACCCTAAGAGGCTAACTCTAACCCTAACCCTAAGAGACTAACCCTAACCCTAACCCTAAGAGCCTAAGTCTAACACTAACCCTAGGAGTCTAACCCTAACCCTAACCCTAACCCTAAGAGTCTAACCCTAACCCTAACCCTAACCCTAACCCTAAGAGTCTAACCCTAACCCTGAGTCTAACCCTAACCCTAACCCTAACCCTAAGAGTCTAACCCTAACCCTAAGAGTCTAACCCTAACCCTAACCCTAATCCTAAGAGTCTAACCCTAACCCTAACCCTAACCCTTAGAGTCTAACCCTAACCCTAACCCTAACCCTAACCCTAAGAGTCTAACCCTAACCCTAACCCTAACCCTAACCCTAAGAGTCTAACCCTAACCCTGAGTCTAACCCTAACCCTAACCCTAACCCTAAGAGTCTAACCCTAACCCTAAGAGTCTAACCCTAACCCTAACCCTAACCCTAAGAGTCTAACCCTAACCCTAACTCTAACCCTAACAGTCTAACCCTAACCCTAAGAGTCTAACCCTAAGAGTCTAACCCTAACCCTACCCTAACCCTAACAGTCTAACCCTAACCCTAACCCTAACCCTAACCCTAAGAGTCTAACCCTAACCCTAACCCTAACCCTAAGAGTCTAACCCTAACCCTAAGAGTCTAACCTTAACCCTAACCCTAACCCTAAGAGTCTAACCCTAACCCTAACCCTAACCCTAACCCTGACCCTAACCCTAAGAGTCTAACCCTAACCCTAACCCTAACCCTAAGAGTCTAACCCTAACACTACCCTAACCCTAAGAGTCTAACCCTAACCCTAAGAGTCTAACCCTAACCCTAACCCTAACCCTAAGAGTCTAACCCTAACCCTAAGAGTCTAACCCTAACCCTAACCCTAACCCTAAGAGTCTAACCCTAACCCTAAGAATCTAACCCTAAGAGTCTAACCCTAACCCTAACAGTCTAACCCTAACCCTAACCCCGGCTGAAGTACCCAAGTATATTTCGCTAGATGGCAGCAGCGCTCCACCAACAGCGCCGGCTGCAGTACCCCAATATATTTCGCTAGATGGCAGCAGCGCTCCACCAACAGGGCGGCTGCAGTACCCAATTACATTTCGCTAGATGGCAGCAGCGCTCCACCAACCGGGCGGCTGCAGTACCCAATTATATTTCGCTAGATGGCAGCAGCGCTCAACCAACAGCGCCGGCTGCAGTACCCAACTACATTTCGCTAGATGGCAGCAGCGCTCCACCAAAAAAGCCGGCTGCAGTACCCAAATATATTTCGCTAGATGGCAGCAGCGCTCCACCAACAGGGCCGGCTGCACTACCCAAGTATATTTCGCTAGATGGCAGCAGCGCTCCACCAAAAGGGCGGCTGCAGTACCCAAGTATATTTCGCTAGATGGCAGCAGCGCTCCACCAACAGGGCCGGCTGCAGTACCCAATTATATTTCGCTAGATGGCAGCAGCGCTCCACCAACCGGGCGGCTGCAGTACCCAAGTATATTTCGCTAGATGGCAGCAGCGCTCACCCAACCGGGCCGCCTGCAGTACCCAAGTATATTTCGCTAGATGGCAGCAGCGCTCCACCAACAGCGCCGGCCGCAGTACCCTAATATATTTCGCTAGATGGCAGCAGCGCTCCACCAACAGCGCCGGCTGCAGTACCCAAATATATTTCGCTAGATGGCAGCAGCGCTCCACCAACAGAGCCGGCTGCAGTACCCAAATGTATTTCGCTAGATGGCAGCAGCGCTCCACCAAAAGGGGCCGGCTGCAGTACCCAAATATATTTCGCTAGATGGCAGCAGCGCTCCACCAACAGAGCCGGCTGCAGTACCCAAATATATTTCGCTAGATGGCAGCAGCGCTCCACCAACAGCGCCGGCTGCAGTACCCAAGTATATTTCGCTAGATGGCAGCAGCGCTCCACCAAAAGGGCGGCTGCAGTACCCAATTACATTTCGCTAGATGGCAGCAGCGCTCCACCAAAAGGGCGGCTGCAGTACCCAATTACATTTCGCTAGATGGCAGCAGCGCTCCACCAAAAGGGCGGCTGCAGTACCCAACTACATTTCGCTAGATGGCAGCAGCGCTCCACCAACAGGGCCGGCTGCAGTACCCAAATATATTTCGCTAGATGGCAGCAGCGCACCACCAACAGGGCCGGCTGCAGTACCCAAATATATTTCGCTAGATGGCAGCAGCGCTCCACCAACCGAGCGGCTGCAGTACCCAATTACATTTCGCTAGATGGCAGCAGCGCTCCACAAACCGGGCGGCTGCAGTACCCAAATATATTTCGCTAGATGGCAGCAGAGCTCCACCAACAGGGCCGGCTGCAGTACCCAAATATATTTCGCTAGATGGCAGCAGCGCTCCACCAACAGCGCCGGCTGCAGTACCCAAGTATATTTCGCTAGATGGCAGCAGCGCTCCACCAAAAGGGCGGCTGCAGTACCCAAATATATAGTACTGAGTCTAACCCTAACCCTAAGAGCCTGAGTCTAACCCTAACCCTAAGAGCCTGAGTCTAACCCTCACCCTAAGAGCCTGAGTCTAACCCTAACCCTAAGAGCCTCAGTCTAACCCTAACCCTAAGAGCCTCAGTCTAACCCTAACCCTAAGAGCCTGAGTCTAACCCTAACCCTAAGAGCCTGAGTCTAACCCTCACCATAAGAGCCTAACTCTAACCCTAACCCTAAGAGACTAACCCTAACCCTAACCCTAAGAGTCTAACCCTAACCCTGAGTCTAACGCTAACCCTAACCCTAACCCTAACCCTAACCCTAACCCTAAGAGTCTAACCCTAACCCTAACCCTAACCCTAAGAGTCTAACCCTAACCCTGAGTCTAACCCTAACCCTAACCCTAACCCTAAGAGTCTAACCCTAACCCTAAGAGTCTAACCCTAACCCTAACCCTAATCCTAAGAGTCTAACCCTAACCCTAACTCTAACCCTAACAGTCTAACCCTAACCCTAAGAGTCTAACCCTAAGAGTCTAACCCTAACCCTACCCTAACCCTAACAGTCTAACCCTAACCCTAACCCTAACCCTAACCCTAAGAGTCTAACCCTAACCCTAACCCTAACCCTAAGAGTCTAACCCTAACCCTAAGAGTCTAACCTTAACCCTAACCCTAACCCTAAGAGTCTAACCCTAACCCTAACCCTAACCCTAACCCTGACCCTAACCCCAAGAGTCTAACCCTAACCCTAACCCTAACCCTAAGAGTCTAACCCTAACACTACCCTAACCCTAAGAGTCTAACCCTAACCCTAAGAGTCTAACCCTAACCCTAACCCTAACCCTAAGAGTCTAACCCTAACCCTAAGAGTCTAACCCTAACCCTAACCCTAACCCTAACCCTAAGAGTCTAACCCTAACCCTAACCCTAACCCTAACAGTCTAACCCTAACCCTAACCCTAACCCCGGCTGAAGAACCCAAGTATATTTCGCTAGATGGCAGCAGCGCTCCACCAACAGCGCCGGCTGCAGTACCCAAATATATTTCGCTAGATGGCAGCAGCGCTCCACCAAAAGGGCGGCTGCAGTACCCAATTACATTTCGCTAGATAGCAGCAGCGCTCCACCAACCGGGCGGCTGCAGTACCCAATTACATTTCGCTAGATGGCAGCAGCGCTCCACCAAAAGGGCGGCTGCAGTACCCAAATATATTTCGCTAGACGGCAGCAGCGCTCCACCAAAAGGGCGGCTGCAGTACCCAAGTATATTTCGCTAGATGGCAGCAGCGCTCCACCAACCGGGCGGCTGCAGTACCCAATTACATTTCGCTAGATGGCAGCAGCGCTCCATCAACCGGGCGGCTGCAGTACCCAAATATATTTCGCTAGATGGCAGCAGCGCTCCACCAACAGCGCCGGCTGCAGTACCCAAATATATTTCGCTAGATGGCAGCAGCGCTCCACCAACCGGGCGGCTGCAGTACCCAAGTATATTTCGCTAGATGGCAGCAGCGCTCACCCAACCGGGCCGCCTGCAGTACCCAAGTATATTTCGCTAGATGGCAGCAGCGCTCCACCAAAAGGGCGGCTGCAGTACCCAATTACATTTCGCTAGATGGCAGCAGCGCTCCACCAAAAGGGCGGCTGCAGTACCCAACTACATTTCGCTAGATGGCAGCAGCGCTCCACCAACAGGGCCGGCTGCAGTACCCAAGTATATTTCGCTAGATGGCAGCAGCGCTCCACCAACAGGGCCGGCTGCAGTACCCAAATATATTTCGCTAGATGGCAGCAGCGCTCCACCAACAGCGCCGGCTGCAGTACCCAAGTATATTTCGCTAGATGGCAGCAGCGCTCCACCAACCGAGCGGCTGCAGTACCCAATTACATTTCGCTAGATGGCAGCAGCGCTCCACAAACCGGGCGGCTGCAGTACCCAAATATATTTCGCTAGATGGCAGCAGAGCTCCACCAACAGGGCCGGCTGCAGTACCCAAATATATTTCGCTAGATGGCAGCAGCGCTCCACCAACAGCGCCGGCTGCAGTACCCAAGTATATTTCGCTAGATGGCAGCAGCGCTCCACCAAAAGGGCGGCTGCAGTACCCAAATATATAGTACTGAGTCTAACCCTAACCCTAAGAGCCTGAGTCTAACCCTAACCCTAAGAGCCTGAGTCTAACCCTCACCATAAGAGCCTGAGTCTAACCCTAAGAGCCTCAGTCTAACCCTAACCCTAAGAGCCTGAGTCTAACCCTAACCCTAAGAGCCTCAGTCTAACCCTAACCCTAAGAGGCTAACTCTAACCCTAACCCTAAGAGACTAACCCTAACCCTAACCCTAAGAGCCTAAGTCTAACACTAACCCTAGGAGTCTAACCCTAACCCTAACCCTAACCCTAAGAGTCTAACCCTAACCCTAACCCTAACCCTAACCCTAAGAGTCTAACCCTAACCCTGAGTCTAACCCTAACCCTAACCCTAACCCTAAGAGTCTAACCCTAACCCTAAGAGTCTAACCCTAACCCTAACCCTAATCCTAAGAGTCTAACCCTAACCCTAACCCTAACCCTTAGAGTCTAACCCTAACCCTAACCCTAACCCTAACCCTAAGAGTCTAACCCTAACCCTAACCCTAACCCTAACCCTAAGAGTCTAACCCTAACCCTGAGTCTAACCCTAACCCTAACCCTAACCCTAAGAGTCTAACCCTAACCCTAAGAGTCTAACCCTAACCCTAACCCTAACCCTAAGAGTCTAACCCTAACCCTAACTCTAACCCTAACAGTCTAACCCTAACCCTAAGAGTCTAACCCTAAGAGTCTAACCCTAACCCTACCCTAACCCTAACAGTCTAACCCTAACCCTAACCCTAACCCTAACCCTAAGAGTCTAACCCTAACCCTAACCCTAACCCTAAGAGTCTAACCCTAACCCTAAGAGTCTAACCTTAACCCTAACCCTAACCCTAAGAGTCTAACCCTAACCCTAACCCTAACCCTAACCCTGACCCTAACCCTAAGAGTCTAACCCTAACCCTAACCCTAACCCTAAGAGTCTAACCCTAACACTACCCTAACCCTAAGAGTCTAACCCTAACCCTAAGAGTCTAACCCTAACCCTAACCCTAACCCTAAGAGTCTAACCCTAACCCTAAGAGTCTAACCCTAACCCTAACCCTAACCCTAAGAGTCTAACCCTAACCCTAAGAATCTAACCCTAAGAGTCTAACCCTAACCCTAACAGTCTAACCCTAACCCTAACCCCGGCTGAAGTACCCAAGTATATTTCGCTAGATGGCAGCAGCGCTCCACCAACAGCGCCGGCAGCAGTATCCCAATATATTTCGCTAGATGGCAGCAGCGCTCCACCAACAGGGCGGCTGCAGTACCCAATTACATTTCGCTAGATGGCAGCAGCGCTCCACCAACCGGGCGGCTGCAGTACCCAATTATATTTCGCTAGATGGCAGCAGCGCTCAACCAACAGCGCCGGCTGCAGTACCCAACTACATTTCGCTAGATGGCAGCAGCGCTCCACCAAAAAAGCCGGCTGCAGTACCCAAATATATTTCGCTAGATGGCAGCAGCGCTCCACCAACAGGGCCGGCTGCACTACCCAAGTATATTTCGCTAGATGGCAGCAGCGCTCCACCAAAAGGGCGGCTGCAGTACCCAAGTATATTTCGCTAGATGGCAGCAGCGCTCCACCAACAGGGCCGGCTGCAGTACCCAATTATATTTCGCTAGATGGCAGCAGCGCTCCACCAACCGGGCGGCTGCAGTACCCAAGTATATTTCGCTAGATGGCAGCAGCGCTCACCCAACCGGGCCGCCTGCAGTACCCAAGTATATTTCGCTAGATGGCAGCAGCGCTCCACCAACAGCGCCGGCCGCAGTACCCTAATATATTTCGCTAGATGGCAGCAGCGCTCCACCAACAGCGCCGGCTGCAGTACCCAAATATATTTCGCTAGATGGCAGCAGCGCTCCACCAACAGAGCCGGCTGCAGTACCCAAATGTATTTCGCTAGATGGCAGCAGCGCTCCACCAAAAGGGGCCGGCTGCAGTACCCAAATATATTTCGCTAGATGGCAGCAGCGCTCCACCAACAGAGCCGGCTGCAGTACCCAAATATATTTCGCTAGATGGCAGCAGCGCTCCACCAACAGCGCCGGCTGCAGTACCCAAGTATATTTCGCTAGATGGCAGCAGCGCTCCACCAAAAGGGCGGCTGCAGTACCCAATTACATTTCGCTAGATGGCAGCAGCGCTCCACCAAAAGGGCGGCTGCAGTACCCAATTACATTTCGCTAGATGGCAGCAGCGCTCCACCAAAAGGGCGGCTGCAGTACCCAACTACATTTCGCTAGATGGCAGCAGCGCTCCACCAACAGGGCCGGCTGCAGTACCCAAATATATTTCGCTAGATGGCAGCAGCGCACCACCAACAGGGCCGGCTGCAGTACCCAAATATATTTCGCTAGATGGCAGCAGCGCTCCACCAACAGGGCGGCTGCAGTACCCAAATATATTTCGCTAGATGGCAGCAGCGCTCCACCAACCGAGCGGCTGCAGTACCCAATTACATTTCGCTAGATGGCAGCAGCGCTCCACCAAAAGGGCGGCTGCAGTACCCAAATATATTTCGCTAGATGGCAGCAGAGCTCCACCAACAGGGCCGGCTGCAGTACCCAAATATATTTCGCTAGATGGCAGCAGCGCTCCACCAACAGCGCCGGCTGCAGTACCCAAGTATATTTCGCTAGATGGCAGCAGCGCTCCACCAAAAGGGCGGCTGCAGTACCCAAATATATAGTACTGAGTCTAACCCTAACCCTAAGAGCCTGAGTCTAACCCTAACCCTAAGAGCCTGAGTCTAACCCTCACCCTAAGAGCCTGAGTCTAACCCTAACCCTAAGAGCCTCAGTCTAACCCTAACCCTAAGAGCCTCAGTCTAACCCTAACCCTAAGAGCCTGAGTCTAACCCTAACCCTAAGAGCCTGAGTCTAACCCTCACCATAAGAGCCTAACTCTAACCCTAACCCTAAGAGACTAACCCTAACCCTAACCCTAAGAGTCTAACCCTAACCCTGAGTCTAACGCTAACCCTAACCCTAACCCTAACCCTAACCCTAACCCTAACCCTAACCCTAACCCTAACCCTAAGAGTCTAACCCTAACCCTAACCCTAACCCTAAGAGTCTAACCCTAACCCTGAGTCTAACCCTAACCCTAACCCTAACCCTAAGAGTCTAACCCTAACCCTAAGAGTCTAACCCTAACCCTAACCCTAACCCTAAGAGTCTAACCCTAACCCTAACTCTAACCCTAACAGTCTAACCCTAACCCTAAGAGTCTAACCCTAAGAGTCTAACCCTAACCCTACCCTAACCCTAACAGTCTAACCCTAACCCTAACCCTAACCCTAACCCTAAGAGTCTAACCCTAACCCTAACCCTAACCCTAACCCTAAGAGTCTAACCCTAACCCTAACCCTAACCCTAAGAGTCTAACCCTAACCCTAAGAGTCTAACCTTAACCCTAACCCTAACCCTAAGAGTCTAACCCTAACCCTAACCCTAACCCTAACCCTGACCCTAACCCTAAGAGTCTAACCCTAACCCTAACCCTAACCCTAAGAGTCTAACCCTAACACTACCCTAACCCTAAGAGTCTAACCCTAACCCTAAGAGTCTAACCCTAACCCTAAGAGTCTAACCCTAACCCTAACCCTAACCCTAAGAGTCTAACCCTAACCCTAAGAGTCTAACCCTAACCCTAAGAGTCTAACCCTAACCCTAAGAATCTAACCCTAAGAGTCTAACCCTAACCCTAACAGTCTAACCCTAACCCTAACCCCGGCTGAAGTACCCACGTATATTTCGCTAGATGGCAGCAGCGCTCCACCAACAGCGCCGGCTGCAGTACCCAAATATATTTCGCTAGATGGCAGCAGCGCTCCACCAACAGGGCGGCTGCAGTACCCAATTACATTTCGCTAGATGGCAGCAGCGCTCCACCAACCGGGCGGCTGCAGTACCCAATTATATTTCGCTAGATGGCAGCAGCGCTCCACCAACAGCGCCGGCTGCAGTACCCAACTACATTTCGCTAGATGGCAGCAGCGCTCCACCAAAAAAGCCGGCTGCAGTACCCAAATATATTTCGCTAGATGGCAGCAGCGCTCCACCAACAGGGCCGGCTGCACTACCCAAGTATATTTCGCTAGATGGCAGCAGCGCTCCACCAAAAGGGCCGGCTGCAGTACCCAAGTATATTTCGCTAGATGGCAGCAGCGCTCCACCAACAGGGCCGGCTGCAGTACCCAATTATATTTCGCTAGATGGCAGCAGCGCTCCACCAACCGGGCGGCTGCAGTACCCAAGTATATTTCGCTAGATGGCAGCAGCGCTCACCCAACCGGGCCGCCTGCAGTACCCAAGTATATTTCGCTAGATGGCAGCAGCGCTCCACCAACAGCGCCGGCCGCAGTACCCTAATATATTTCGCTAGATGGCAGCAGCGCTCCACCAACAGCGCCGGCTGCAGTACCCAAATATATTTCGCTAGATGGCAGCAGCGCTCCACCAACAGAGCCGGCTGCAGTACCCAAATGTATTTCGCTAGATGGCAGCAGCGCTCCACCAAAAGGGGCCGGCTGCAGTACCCAAATATATTTCGCTAGATGGCAGCAGCGCAACACCAACAGAGCCGGCTGCAGTACCCAAATATATTTCGCTAGATGGCAGCAGCGCTCCACCAACAGGGCCGGCTGCAGTACCCAAGTATATTTCGCTAGATGGCAGCAGCGCTCCACCAAAAGGGCGGCTGCAGTACCCAATTACATTTCGCTAGATGGCAGCAGCGCTCCACCAAAAGGGCGGCTGCAGTACCCAATTACATTTCGCTAGATGGCAGCAGCGCTCCACCAAAAGGGCGGCTGCAGTACCCAACTACATTTCGCTAGATGGCAGCAGCGCTCCACCAACAGGGCCGGCTGCAGTACCCAATTATATTTCGCTAGATGGCAGCAGCGCACCACCAACAGGGCCGGCTGCAGTACCCAAATATATTTCGCTAGATGGCAGCAGCGCTCCACAAACCGGGCGGCTGCAGTACCCAAATATATTTCGCTAGATGGCAGCAGCGCTCCACCAACAGGGCGGCTGCAGTACCCAAATATATTTCGCTAGATGGCAGCAGCGCTCCACCAACCGAGCGGCTGCAGTACCCAATTACATTTCGCTAGATGGCAGCAGCGCTCCACCAAAAGGGCGGCTGCAGTACCCAAATATATTTCGCTAGATGGCAGCAGAGCTCCACCAACAGGGCCGGCTGCAGTACCCAAATATATTTCGCTAGATGGCAGCAGCGCTCCACCAACAGCGCCGGCTGCAGTACCCAAGTATATTTCGCTAGATGGCAGCAGCGCTCCACCAAAAGGGCGGCTGCAGTACCCAAATATATAGTACTGAGTCTAACCCTAACCCTAAGAGCCTGAGTCTAACCCTAACCCTAAGAGCCTGAGTCTAACCCTCACCCTAAGAGCCTGAGTCTAACCCTAACCCTAAGAGCCTCAGTCTAACCCTAACCCTAAGAGCCTCAGTCTAACCCTAACCCTAAGAGCCTGAGTCTAACCCTAACCCTAAGAGCCTGAGTCTAACCCTCACCATAAGAGCCTAACTCTAACCCTAACCCTAAGAGACTAACCCTAACCCTAACCCTAAGAGTCTAACCCTAACCCTGAGTCTAACGCTAACCCTAACCCTAACCCTAACCCTAACCCTAACCCTAACCCTAACCCTAACCCTAACCCTAACCCTAACCCTAAGAGTCTAACCCTAACCCTAACCCTAACCCTAAGAGTCTAACCCTAACCCTGAGTCTAACCCTAACCCTAACCCTAACCCTAAGAGTCTAACCCTAACCCTAAGAGTCTAACCCTAACCCTAACCCTAATCCTAAGAGTCTAACCCTAACCCTAACTCTAACCCTAACAGTCTAACCCTAACCCTAAGAGTCTAACCCTAAGAGTCTAACCCTAACCCTAACCCTAACAGTCTAACCCTAACCCTAACCCTAACCCTAAGAGTCTAACCCTAACCCTACCCTAACCCTAAGAGTCTAACCCTAACCCTAAGAGTCTAACCCTAACCCTAACCCTAACCCTAAGAGTCTAACCCTAACCCTAAGAGTCTAACCCTAACCCTAAGAGTCTAACCCTAACCCTAAGAGTCTAACACTAAGAGTCTAACCCTAACCCTAACCCTAACCCTAACAGTCTAACCCTAACCCTAACCCTAACCCCGGCTGAAGAACCCAAGTATATTTCGCTAGATGGCAGCAGCGCTCCACCAACAGCGCCGGCTGCAGTACCCAAATATATTTCGCTAGATGGCAGCAGCGCTCCACCAAAAGGGCGGCTGCAGTACCCAATTACATTTCGCTAGATAGCAGCAGCGCTCCACCAAAAGGGCGGCTGCAGTACCCAATTACATTTCGCTAGATGGCAGCAGCGCTCCACCAAAAGGGCGGCTGCAGTACCCAAATATATTTCGCTAGATGGCAGCAGAGCTCCACCAACAGGGCCGGCTGCAGTACCCAAATATATTTCGCTAGATGGCAGCAGCGCTCCACCAACAGCGCCGGCTGCAGTACCCAAGTATATTTCGCTAGATGGCAGCAGCGCTCACCCAACCGGGCCGCCTGCAGTACCCAAGTATATTTCGCTAGATGGCAGCAGCGCTCCACCAAAAGGGCGGCTGCAGTACCCAATTACATTTCGCTAGATGGCAGCAGCGCTCCACCAAAAGGGCGGCTGCAGTACCCAATTACATTTCGCTAGATGGCAGCAGCGCTCCACCAAAAGGGCGGCTGCAGTACCCAACTACATTTCGCTAGATGGCAGCAGCGCTCCACCAACAGGGCCGGCTGCAGTACCCAATTATATTTCGCTAGATGGCAGCAGCGCTCCACCAACAGGGCCGGCTGCAGTACCCAAATATATTTCGCTAGATGGCAGCAGCGCTCCACAAACCGGGCGGCTGCAGTACCCAAATATATTTCGCTAGATGGCAGCAGCGCTCCACCAACCGGGCGGCTGCAGTACCCAAGTATATTTCGCTAGATGGCAGCAGCGCTCCACCAACAGGGCCGGCTGCAGTACCCAAGTATATTTCGCTAGATGGCAGCAGCGCTCCACCAAAAGGGCGGCTGCAGTACCCAATTACATTTCGCTAGATGGCAGCAGCGCTCCACCAAAAGGGCGGCTGCAGTACCCAATTACATTTCGCTAGATGGCAGCAGCGCTCCACCAACAGCGCCGGCTGCAGTACCCAACTACATTTCGTTAGATGGCAGCAGCGCTCCACCAACAGGGCCGGCTGCAGTACCCAATTATATTTCGCTAGATGGCAGCAGCGCTCCACCAAAAGGGCCGGCTGCAGTACCCAAATATATTTCGCTAGATGGCAGCAGCGCTCCACAAACCGGGCGGCTGCAGTACCCAAATATATTTCGCTAGATGGCAGCAGCGCTCCACCAACAGCGCCGGCTGCAGTACCCAAGTATATTTCGCTAGATGGCAGCAGCGCTCCACCAACGGGGCCGCCTGCAGTACCCAATTACATTTCGCTAGATGGCAGCAGCGCTCCACAAACCGGGCGGCTGCAGTACCCAAATATATTTCGCTAGATGGCAGCAGAGCTCCACCAACAGGGCCGGCTGCAGTACCCAAATATATTTCGCTAGATGGCAGCAGCGCTCCACCAACAGCGCCGGCTGCAGTACCCAAGTATATTTCGCTAGATGGCAGCAGCGCTCCACCAAAAGGGCGGCTGCAGTACCCAAAAATATAGTACTGAGTCTAACCCTAACCCTAAGAGCCTGAGTCTAACCCTAACCCTAAGAGCCTGAGTCTAACCCTCACCATAAGAGCCTGAGTCTAACCCTAACCCTAAGAGCCTCAGTCTAACCCTAACCCTAAGAGCCTGAGTCTAACCCTAACCCTAAGAGCCTCAGTCTAACCCTAACCCTAAGAGGCTAACTCTAACCCTAACCCTAAGAGACTAACCCTAACCCTAACCCTAAGAGCCTAAGTCTAACACTAACCCTAGGAGTCTAACCCTAACCCTAACCCTAACCCTAAGAGTCTAACCCTAACCCTAACCATAACCCTAACCCTAAGAGTCTAACCCTAACCCTGAGTCTAACCCTAACCCTAACCCTAACCCTAAGAGTCTAACCCTAACCCTAAGAGACTAACCCTAACCCTAACCCTAATCCTAAGAGTCTAACCCTAACCCTAACTCTAACCCTAAGAGTCTAACCCTAACCCTAAGAGTCTAACCCTAAGAGTCTAACCCTAACCCTAACTCTAACCCTAACAGTCTAACCCTAACCCTAAGAGTCTAACCCTAAGAGTCTAACCCTAACCCTACCCTAACCCTAACAGTCTAACCCTAACCCTAACCCTAACCCTAACCCTAAGAGTCTAACCCTAACCCTAACCCTAACCCTAAGAGTCTAACCCTAACCCTAAGAGTCTAACCTTAACCCTAACCCTAACCCTAAGAGTCTAACCCTAACCCTAACCCTAACCCTAACCCTGACCCTAACCCTAAGAGTCTAACCCTAACCCTAACCCTAACCCTAAGAGTCTAACCCTAACACTACCCTAACCCTAAGAGTCTAACCCTAACCCTAAGAGTCTAACCCTAACCCTAACCCTAACCCTAAGAGTCTAACCCTAACCCTAAGAGTCTAACCCTAACCCTAACCCTAACCCTAACCCTAAGAGTCTAACCCTAACCCTAAGAATCTAACCCTAAGAGTCTAACCCTAACCCTAACAGTCTAACCCTAACCCTAACCCCGGCTGAAGTACCCAAGTATATTTCGCTAGATGGCAGCAGCGCTCCACCAACAGCGCCGGCTGCAGTACCCCAATATATTTCGCTAGATGGCAGCAGCGCTCCACCAACAGGGCGGCTGCAGTACCCAATTACATTTCGCTAGATGGCAGCAGCGCTCCACCAACCGGGCGGCTGCAGTACCCAATTATATTTCGCTAGATGGCAGCAGCGCTCAACCAACAGCGCCGGCTGCAGTACCCAACTACATTTCGCTAGATGGCAGCAGCGCTCCACCAAAAAAGCCGGCTGCAGTACCCAAATATATTTCGCTAGATGGCAGCAGCGCTCCACCAACAGGGCCGGCTGCACTACCCAAGTATATTTCGCTAGATGGCAGCAGCGCTCCACCAACCGGGCGGCTGCAGTACCCAAGTATATTTCGCTAGATGGCAGCAGCGCTCACCCAACCGGGCCGCCTGCAGTACCCAAGTATATTTCGCTAGATGGCAGCAGCGCTCCACCAACAGCGCCGGCCGCAGTACCCTAATATATTTCGCTAGATGGCAGCAGCGCTCCACCAACAGCGCCGGCTGCAGTACCCAAATATATTTCGCTAGATGGCAGCAGCGCTCCACCAACAGAGCCGGCTGCAGTACCCAAATGTATTTCGCTAGATGGCAGCAGCGCTCCACCAAAAGGGGCCGGCTGCAGTACCCAAATATATTTCGCTAGATGGCAGCAGCGCTCCACCAACAGAGCCGGCTGCAGTACCCAAATATATTTCGCTAGATGGCAGCAGCGCTCCACCAACAGCGCCGGCTGCAGTACCCAAGTATATTTCGCTAGATGGCAGCAGCGCTCCACCAAAAGGGCGGCTGCAGTACCCAATTACATTTCGCTAGATGGCAGCAGCGCTCCACCAAAAGGGCGGCTGCAGTACCCAATTACATTTCGCTAGATGGCAGCAGCGCTCCACCAAAAGGGCGGCTGCAGTACCCAACTACATTTCGCTAGATGGCAGCAGCGCTCCACCAACAGGGCCGGCTGCAGTACCCAAATATATTTCGCTAGATGGCAGCAGCGCACCACCAACAGGGCCGGCTGCAGTACCCAAATATATTTCGCTAGATGGCAGCAGCGCTCCACCAACAGGGCGGCTGCAGTACCCAAATATATTTCGCTAGATGGCAGCAGCGCTCCACCAACCGAGCGGCTGCAGTACCCAATTACATTTCGCTAGATGGCAGCAGCGCTCCACCAAAAGGGCGGCTGCAGTACCCAAATATATTTCGCTAGATGGCAGCAGAGCTCCACCAACAGGGCCGGCTGCAGTACCCAAATATATTTCGCTAGATGGCAGCAGCGCTCCACCAACAGCGCCGGCTGCAGTACCCAATTATATTTCGCTAGATGGCAGCAGCGCTCCACCAACCGGGCGGCTGCAGTACCCAAGTATATTTCGCTAGATGGCAGCAGCGCTCACCCAACCGGGCCGCCTGCAGTACCCAAGTATATTTCGCTAGATGGCAGCAGCGCTCCACCAACAGCGCCGGCCGCAGTACCCTAATATATTTCGCTAGATGGCAGCAGCGCTCCACCAACAGCGCCGGCTGCAGTACCCAAATATATTTCGCTAGATGGCAGCAGCGCTCCACCAACAGAGCCGGCTGCAGTACCCAAATGTATTTCGCTAGATGGCAGCAGCGCTCCACCAAAAGGGGCCGGCTGCAGTACCCAAATATATTTCGCTAGATGGCAGCAGCGCTCCACCAACAGAGCCGGCTGCAGTACCCAAATATATTTCGCTAGATGGCAGCAGCGCTCCACCAACAGCGCCGGCTGCAGTACCCAAGTATATTTCGCTAGATGGCAGCAGCGCTCCACCAAAAGGGCGGCTGCAGTACCCAATTACATTTCGCTAGATGGCAGCAGCGCTCCACCAAAAGGGCGGCTGCAGTACCCAATTACATTTCGCTAGATGGCAGCAGCGCTCCACCAAAAGGGCGGCTGCAGTACCCAACTACATTTCGCTAGATGGCAGCAGCGCTCCACCAACAGGGCCGGCTGCAGTACCCAAATATATTTCGCTAGATGGCAGCAGCGCACCACCAACAGGGCCGGCTGCAGTACCCAAATATATTTCGCTAGATGGCAGCAGCGCTCCACCAACAGGGCGGCTGCAGTACCCAAATATATTTCGCTAGATGGCAGCAGCGCTCCACCAACCGAGCGGCTGCAGTACCCAATTACATTTCGCTAGATGGCAGCAGCGCTCCACCAAAAGGGCGGCTGCAGTACCCAAATATATTTCGCTAGATGGCAGCAGAGCTCCACCAACAGGGCCGGCTGCAGTACCCAAATATATTTCGCTAGATGGCAGCAGCGCTCCACCAACAGCGCCGGCTGCAGTACCCAAGTATATTTCGCTAGATGGCAGCAGCGCTCCACCAAAAGGGCGGCTGCAGTACCCAAATATATAGTACTGAGTCTAACCCTAACCCTAAGAGCCTGAGTCTAACCCTAACCCTAAGAGCCTGAGTCTAACCCTCACCCTAAGAGCCTGAGTCTAACCCTAACCCTAAGAGCCTCAGTCTAACCCTAACCCTAAGAGCCTCAGTCTAACCCTAACCCTAAGAGCCTGAGTCTAACCCTAACCCTAAGAGCCTGAGTCTAACCCTCACCATAAGAGCCTAACTCTAACCCTAACCCTAAGAGTCTAACCCTAACCCTGAGTCTAACCCTAACCCTAACCCTAACCCTAAGAGTCTAACCCTAACCCTAAGAGTCTAACCCTAACCCTAACCCTAACCCTAACCCTAAGAGTCTAACCCTAACCCTAACCCTAACCCTAAGAGTCTAACCCTAACCCTGAGTCTAACCCTAACCCTAACCCTAACCCTAAGAGTCTAACCCTAACCCTAAGAGTCTAACCCTAACCCTAACCCTAATCCTAAGAGTCTAACCCTAACCCTAACTCTAACCCTAACAGTCTAACCCTAACCCTAAGAGTCTAACCCTAAGAGTCTAACCCTAACCTTACCCTAACCCTAACAGTCTAACCCTAACCCTAACCCTAACCCTAACCCTAAGAGTCTAACCCTAACCCTAACCCTAACCCTAAGAGTCTAACCCTAACCCTAAGAGTCTAACC
This sequence comes from Falco punctatus, assembly GCF_963210335.1. Lineage (NCBI taxonomy): Eukaryota > Metazoa > Chordata > Aves > Falconiformes > Falconidae > Falco > Falco punctatus. Next base: position 115,775 of record NW_027660158.1, read on the forward strand.
TTAACCCTAACCCTAACCCTAAGAGTCTAACCCTAACCCTAACCCTAACCCTAACCCTGACCCTAACCCTAAGAGTCTAACCCTAACCCTAACCCTAACCCTAAGAGTCTAACCCTAACCCTAAGAGTCTAACCCTAACCCTAAGAGTCTAACCCTAACCCTAAGAATCTAACCCTAAGAGTCTAACCCTAACCCTAACAGTCTAACCCTAACCCTAACCCCGGCTGAAGTACCCAAGTATATTTCGCTAGATGGCAGCAGCGCTCCACCAACAGCGCCGGCTGCAGTACCCAAATATATTTCGCTAGATGGCAGCAGCGCTCCACCAACAGGGCGGCTGCAGTACCCAATTACATTTCGCTAGATGGCAGCAGCGCTCCACCAACCGGGCGGCTGCAGTACCCAATTATATTTCGCTAGATGGCAGCAGCGCTCCACCAACAGCGCCGGCTGCAGTACCCAACTACATTTCGCTAGATGGCAGCAGCGCTCCACCAAAAAAGCCGGCTGCAGTACCCAAATATATTTCGCTAGATGGCAGCAGCGCTCCACCAACAGGGCCGGCTGCACTACCCAAGTATATTTCGCTAGATGGCAGCAGCGCTCCACCAACAGGGCCGGCTGCAGTACCCAAGTATATTTCGCTAGATGGCAGCAGCGCTCCACCAACAGGGCCGGCTGCAGTACCCAATTACATTTCGCTAGATGGCAGCAGCGCTCCACCAACCGGGCGGCTGCAGTACCCAAGTATATTTCGCTAGATGGCAGCAGCGCTCACCCAACCGGGCCGCCTGCAGTACCCAAGTATATTTCGCTAGATGGCAGCAGCGCTCCACCAACAGCGCCGGCCGCAGTACCCTAATATATTTCGCTAGATGGCAGCAGCGCTCCACCAACAGCGCCGGCTGCAGTACCCAAATATATTTCGCTAGATGGCAGCAGCGCTCCACCAACAGAGCCGGCTGCAGTACCCAAATGTATTTCGCTAGATGGCAGCAGCGCTCCACCAAAAGGGGCCGGCTGCAGTACCCAAATATATTTCGCTAGATGGCAGCAGCGCAACACCAACAGAGCCGGCTGCAGTACCCAAATATATTTCGCTAGATGGCAGCAGCGCTCCACCAACAGGGCCGGCTGCAGTACCCAAGTATATTTCGCTAGATGGCAGCAGCGCTCCACCAAAAGGGCGGCTGCAGTACCCAATTACATTTCGCTAGATGGCAGCAGCGCTCCACCAAAAGGGCGGCTGCAGTACCCAATTACATTTCGCTAGATGGCAGCAGCGCTCCACCAAAAGGGCGGCTGCAGTACCCAACTATATTTCGCTAGATGGCAGCAGCGCTCCACCAACAGGGCCGGCTGCAGTACCCAATTATATTTCGCTAGATGGCAGCAGCGCACCACCAACAGGGCCGGCTGCAGTACCCAAATATATTTCGCTAGATGGCAGCAGCGCTCCACAAACCGGGCGGCTGCAGTACCCAAATATATTTCGCTAGATGGCAGCAGCGCTCCACCAACAGGGCGGCTGCAGTACCCAAATATATTTCGCTAGATGGCAGCAGCGCTCCACCAACCGAGCGGCTGCAGTACCCAATTACATTTCGCTAGATGGCAGCAGCGCTCCACCAAAAGGGCGGCTGCAGTACCCAAATATATTTCGCTAGATGGCAGCAGAGCTCCACCAACAGGGCCGGCTGCAGTACCCAAATATATTTCGCTAGATGGCAGCAGCGCTCCACCAACAGGGCCGGCTGCAGTACCCAAGTATATTTCGCTAGATGGCAGCAGCGCTCCACCAAAAGGGCGGCTGCAGTACCCAAATATATAGTACTGAGTCTAACCCTAACCCTAAGAGCCTGAGTCTAACCCTAACCCTAAGAGCCTGAGTCTAACCCTCACCCTAAGAGCCTGAGTCTAACCCTAACCCTAAGAGCCTCAGTCTAACCCTAACCCTAAGAGCCTCAGTCTAACCCTAACCCTAAGAGCCTGAGTCTAACCCTAACCCTAAGAGCCTGAGTCTAACCCTCACCATAAGAGCCTAACTCTAACCCTAACCCTAAGAGACTAACCCTAACCCTAACCCTAAGAGTCTAACCCTAACCCTGAGTCTAACGCTAACCCTAACCCTAACCCTAACCCTAACCCTAACCCTAACCCTAACCCTAACCCTAACCCTAACCCTAAGAGTCTAACCCTAACCCTAACCCTAACCCTAAGAGTCTAACCCTAACCCTGAGTCTAACCCTAACCCTAACCCTAACCCTAAGAGTCTAACCCTAACCCTAAGAGTCTAACCCTAACCCTAACCCTAATCCTAAGAGTCTAACCCTAACCCTAACTCTAACCCTAACAGTCTAACCCTAACCCTAAGAGTCTAACCCTAAGAGTCTAACCCTAACCCTAACCCTAACAGTCTAACCCTAACCCTAACCCTAACCCTAAGAGTCTAACCCTAACCCTAACCCTAAGAGTCTAACCCTAACCCTAAGAGTCTAACCCTATCCCTAACCCTAACCCTAAGAGTCTAACCCTAACCCTAAGAGTCTAACCCTAACCCTAAGAGTCTAACACTAAGAGTCTAACCCTAACCCTAACCCTAACCCTAACAGTCTAACCCTAACCCTAACCCTAACCCCGGCTGAAGAACCCAAGTATATTTCGCTAGATGGCAGCAGCGCTCCACCAACAGCGCCGGCTGCAGTACCCAAATATATTTCGCTAGATGGCAGCAGCGCTCCACCAAAAGGGCGGCTGCAGTACCCAATTACATTTCGCTAGATAGCAGCAGCGCTCCACCAAAAGGGCGGCTGCAGTACCCAATTACATTTCGCTAGATGGCAGCAGCGCTCCACCAAAAGGGCGGCTGCAGTACCCAAATATATTTCGCTAGATGGCAGCAGAGCTCCACCAACAGGGCCGGCTGCAGTACCCAAATATATTTCGCTAGATGGCAGCAGCGCTCCACCAACAGCGCCGGCTGCAGTACCCAAGTATATTTCGCTAGATGGCAGCAGCGCTCACCCAACCGGGCCGCCTGCAGTACCCAAGTATATTTCGCTAGATGGCAGCAGCGCTCCACCAAAAGGGCGGCTGCAGTACCCAATTACATTTCGCTAGATGGCAGCAGCGCTCCACCAAAAGGGCGGCTGCAGTACCCAATTACATTTCGCTAGATGGCAGCAGCGCTCCACCAAAAGGGCGGCTGCAGTACCCAACTACATTTCGCTAGATGGCAGCAGCGCTCCACCAACAGGGCCGGCTGCAGTACCCAATTATATTTCGCTAGATGGCAGCAGCGCTCCACCAACAGGGCCGGCTGCAGTACCCAAATATATTTCGCTAGATGGCAGCAGCGCTCCACAAACCGGGCGGCTGCAGTACCCAAATATATTTCGCTAGATGGCAGCAGCGCTCCACCAACAGCGCCGGCTGCAGTACCCAAATATATTTCGCTAGATGGCAGCAGCGCTCCACCAACCGGGCGGCTGCAGTACCCAAGTATATTTCGCTAGATGGCAGCAGCGCTCCACCAACAGGGCCGGCTGCAGTACCCAAGTATATTTCGCTAGATGGCAGCAGCGCTCCACCAAAAGGGCGGCTGCAGTACCCAATTACATTTCGCTAGATGGCAGCAGCGCTCCACCAAAAGGGCGGCTGCAGTACCCAATTACATTTCGCTAGATGGCAGCAGCGCTCCACCAACAGCGCCGGCTGCAGTACCCAACTACATTTCGCTAGATGGCAGCAGCGCTCCACCAACAGGGCCGGCTGCAGTACCCAATTATATTTCGCTAGATGGCAGCAGCGCTCCACCAAAAGGGCCGGCTGCAGTACCCAAATATATTTCGCTAGATGGCAGCAGCGCTCCACAAACCGGGCGGCTGCAGTACCCAAATATATTTCGCTAGATGGCAGCAGCGCTCCACCAACAGCGCCGGCTGCAGTACCCAAGTATATTTCGCTAGATGGCAGCAGCGCTCCACCAACGGGGCCGCCTGCAGTACCCAATTACATTTCGCTAGATGGCAGCAGCGCTCCACAAACCGGGCGGCTGCAGTACCCAAATATATTTCGCTAGATGGCAGCAGAGCTCCACCAACAGCGCCGGCTGCAGTACCCAAATATATTTCGCTAGATGGCAGCAGCGCTCCACCAACAGCGCCGGCTGCAGTACCCAAGTATATTTCGCTAGATGGCAGCAGCGCTCCACCAAAAGGGCGGCTGCAGTACCCAAATATATAGTACTGAGTCTAACCCTAACCCTAAGAGCCTGAGTCTAACCCTAACCCTAAGAGCCTGAGTCTAACCCTCACCCTAAGAGCCTGAGTCTAACCCTAACCCTAAGAGCCTCAGTCTAACCCTAACCCTAAGAGCCTGAGTCTAACCCTAACCCTAAGAGCCTCAGTCTAACCCTAACCCTAAGAGGCTAACTCTAACCCTAACCCTAAGAGACTAACCCTAACCCTAACCCTAAGAGCCTAAGTCTAACACTAACCCTAGGAGTCTAACCCTAACCCTAACCCTAACCCTAAGAGTCTAACCCTAACCCTAACCATAACCCTAACCCTAAGAGTCTAACCCTAACCCTGAGTCTAACCCTAACCCTAACCCTAACCCTAAGAGTCTAACCCTAACCCTAAGAGACTAACCCTAACCCTAACCCTAATCCTAAGAGTCTAACCCTAACCCTAACTCTAACCCTAACAGTCTAACCCTAACCTTAAGAGTCTAACCCTAAGAGTCTAACCCTAACCCTAACTCTAACCCTAACAGTCTAACCCTAACCCTAAGAGTCTAACCCTAAGAGTCTAACCCTAACCCTACCCTAACCCTAACAGTCTAACCCTAACCCTAACCCTAACCCTAACCCTAAGAGTCTAACCCTAACCCTAACCCTAACCCTAAGAGTCTAACCCTAACCCTAAGAGTCTAACCTTAACCCTAACCCTAACCCTAAGAGTCTAACCCTAACCCTAACCCTAACCCTAACCCTGACCCTAACCCTAAGAGTCTAACCCTAACCCTAACCCTAACCCTAAGAGTCTAACCCTAACACTACCCTAACCCTAAGAGTCTAACCCTAACCCTAAGAGTCTAACCCTAACCCTAACCCTAACCCTAAGAGTCTAACCCTAACCCTAAGAGTCTAACCCTAACCCTAACCCTAACCCTAACCCTAAGAGTCTAACCCTAACCCTAAGAATCTAACCCTAAGAGTCTAACCCTAACCCTAACAGTCTAACCCTAACCCTAACCCCGGCTGAAGTACCCAAGTATATTTCGCTAGATGGCAGCAGCGCTCCACCAACAGCGCCGGCTGCAGTACCCAAATATATTTCGCTAGATGGCAGCAGCGCTCCACCAACAGGGCGGCTGCAGTACCCAATTACATTTCGCTAGATGGCAGCAGCGCTCCACCAACCGGGCGGCTGCAGTACCCAATTATATTTCGCTAGATGGCAGCAGCGCTCCACCAACAGCGCCGGCTGCAGTACCCAACTACATTTCGCTAGATGGCAGCAGCGCTCCACCAAAAAAGCCGGCTGCAGTACCCAAATATATTTCGCTAGATGGCAGCAGCGCTCCACCAACAGGGCCGGCTGCACTACCCAAGTATATTTCGCTAGATGGCAGCAGCGCTCCACCAAAAGGGCGGCTGCAGTACCCAAGTATATTTCGCTAGATGGCAGCAGCGCTCCACCAACAGGGCCGGCTGCAGTACCCAATTATATTTCGCTAGATGGCAGCAGCGCTCCACCAACCGGGCGGCTGCAGTACCCAAGTATATTTCGCTAGATGGCAGCAGCGCTCACCCAACCGGGCCGCCTGCAGTACCCAAGTATATTTCGCTAGATGGCAGCAGCGCTCCACCAACAGCGCCGGCCGCAGTACCCTAATATATTTCGCTAGATGGCAGCAGCGCTCCACCAACAGCGCCGGCTGCAGTACCCAAATATATTTCGCTAGATGGCAGCAGCGCTCCACCAACAGAGCCGGCTGCAGTACCCAAATGTATTTCGCTAGATGGCAGCAGCGCTCCACCAAAAGGGCCGGCTGCAGTACCCAAATATATTTCGCTAGATGGCAGCAGCGCAACACCAACAGAGCCGGCTGCAGTACCCAAATATATTTCGCTAGATGGCAGCAGCGCTCCACCAACAGCGCCGGCTGCAGTACCCAAGTATATTTCGCTAGATGGCAGCAGCGCTCCACCAAAAGGGCGGCTGCAGTACCCAATTACATTTCGCTAGATGGCAGCAGCGCTCCACCAAAAGGGCGGCTGCAGTACCCAATTACATTTCGCTAGATGGCAGCAGCGCTCCACCAAAAGGGCGGCTGCAGTACCCAACTACATTTCGCTAGATGGCAGCAGCGCTCCACCAACAGGGCCGGCTGCAGTACCCAATTATATTTCGCTAGATGGCAGCAGCGCACCACCAACAGGGCCGGCTGCAGTACCCAAATATATTTCGCTAGATGGCAGCAGCGCTCCACAAACCGGGCGGCTGCAGTACCCAAATATATTTCGCTAGATGGCAGCAGCGCTCCACCAACAGGGCGGCTGCAGTACCCAAATATATTTCGCTAGATGGCAGCAGCGCTCCACCAACCGAGCGGCTGCAGTACCCAATTACATTTCGCTAGATGGCAGCAGCGCTCCACCAAAAGGGCGGCTGCAGTACCCAAATATATTTCGCTAGATGGCAGCAGAGCTCCACCAACAGGGCCGGCTGCAGTACCCAAATATATTTCGCTAGATGGCAGCAGCGCTCCACCAACAGCGCCGGCTGCAGTACCCAAGTATATTTCGCTAGATGGCAGCAGCGCTCCACCAAAAGGGCGGCTGCAGTACCCAAATATATAGTACTGAGTCTAACCCTAAGAGCCTGAGTCTAACCCTAACCCTAAGAGCCTGAGTCTAACCCTCACCCTAAGAGCCTGAGTCTAACCCTAACCCTAAGAGCCTCAGTCTAACCCTAACCCTAAGAGCCTCAGTCTAACCCTAACCCTAAGAGCCTGAGTCTAACCCTAACCCTAAGAGCCTGAGTCTAACCCTCACCATAAGAGCCTAACTCTAACCCTAACCCTAAGAGACTAACCCTAACCCTAACCCTAAGAGTCTAACCCTAACCCTGAGTCTAACCCTAACCCTAACCCTAACCCTAACCCTAACCCTAACCCTAACCCTAACCCTAACCCTAACCCTAAGAGTCTAACCCTAACCCTAACCCTAACCCTAAGAGTCTAACCCTAACCCTGAGTCTAACCCTAACCCTAACCCTAACCCTAAGAGTCTAACCCTAACCCTAAGAGTCTAACCCTAACCCTAACCCTAATCCTAAGAGTCTAACCCTAACCCTAACTCTAACCCTAACAGTCTAACCCTAACCCTAAGAGTCTAACCCTAAGAGTCTAACCCTAACCCTAACCCTAACAGTCTAACCCTAACCCTAACCCTAACCCTAAGAGTCTAACCCTAACCCTAACCCTAAGAGTCTAACCCTAACCCTAAGAGTCTAACCTTAACCCTAACCCTAACCCTAAGAGTCTAACCCTAACCCTAACCCTAACCCTAACCCTGACCCTAACCCTAAGAGTCTAACCCTAACCCTAAAGCTAACCCTAACCCTAAGAGTCTAACCCTAACCCTACCCTAACCCTAAGAGTCTAACCCTAACCCTAAGAGTCTAACCCTAACCCTAACCCTAACCCTAAGAGTCTAACCCTAACCCTGAGTCTAACCCTAACCCTAACCCTAACCCTAAGAGTCTAACCCTAACCCTAAGAGACTAACCCTAACCCTAACCCTAATCCTAAGAGTCTAACCCTAACCCTAACTCTAACCCTAAGAGTCTAACCCTAACCCTAAGAGTCTAACCCTAAGAGTCTAACCCTAACCCTAACTCTAACCCTAACAGTCTAACCCTAACCCTAAGAGTCTAACCCTAAGAGTCTAACCCTAACCCTACCCTAACCCTAACAGTCTAACCCTAACCCTAACCCTAACCCTAACCCTAAGAGTCTAACCCTAACCCTAACCCTAACCCTAAGAGTCTAACCCTAACCCTAAGAGTCTAACCTTAACCCTAACCCTAACCCTAAGAGTCTAACCCTAACCCTAACCCTAACCCTAACCCTGACCCTAACCCTAAGAGTCTAACCCTAACCCTAACCCTAACCCTAAGAGTCTAACCCTAACACTACCCTAACCCTAAGAGTCTAACCCTAACCCTAAGAGTCTAACCCTAACCCTAACCCTAACCCTAAGAGTCTAACCCTAACCCTAAGAGTCTAACCCTAACCCTAACCCTAACCCTAACCCTAAGAGTCTAACCCTAACCCTAAGAATCTAACCCTAAGAGTCTAACCCTAACCCTAACAGTCTAACCCTAACCCTAACCCCGGCTGAAGTACCCAAGTATATTTCGCTAGATGGCAGCAGCGCTCCACCAACAGCGCCGGCTGCAGTACCCCAATATATTTCGCTAGATGGCAGCAGCGCTCCACCAACAGGGCGGCTGCAGTACCCAATTACATTTCGCTAGATGGCAGCAGCGCTCCACCAACCGGGCGGCTGCAGTACCCAATTATATTTCGCTAGATGGCAGCAGCGCTCAACCAACAGCGCCGGCTGCAGTACCCAACTACATTTCGCTAGATGGCAGCAGCGCTCCACCAAAAAAGCCGGCTGCAGTACCCAAATATATTTCGCTAGATGGCAGCAGCGCTCCACCAACAGGGCCGGCTGCACTACCCAAGTATATTTCGCTAGATGGCAGCAGCGCTCCACCAACCGGGCGGCTGCAGTACCCAAGTATATTTCGCTAGATGGCAGCAGCGCTCACCCAACCGGGCCGCCTGCAGTACCCAAGTATATTTCGCTAGATGGCAGCAGCGCTCCACCAACAGCGCCGGCCGCAGTACCCTAATATATTTCGCTAGATGGCAGCAGCGCTCCACCAACAGCGCCGGCTGCAGTACCCAAATATATTTCGCTAGATGGCAGCAGCGCTCCACCAACAGAGCCGGCTGCAGTACCCAAATGTATTTCGCTAGATGGCAGCAGCGCTCCACCAAAAGGGGCCGGCTGCAGTACCCAAATATATTTCGCTAGATGGCAGCAGCGCTCCACCAACAGAGCCGGCTGCAGTACCCAAATATATTTCGCTAGATGGCAGCAGCGCTCCACCAACAGCGCCGGCTGCAGTACCCAAGTATATTTCGCTAGATGGCAGCAGCGCTCCACCAAAAGGGCGGCTGCAGTACCCAATTACATTTCGCTAGATGGCAGCAGCGCTCCACCAAAAGGGCGGCTGCAGTACCCAATTACATTTCGCTAGATGGCAGCAGCGCTCCACCAAAAGGGCGGCTGCAGTACCCAACTACATTTCGCTAGATGGCAGCAGCGCTCCACCAACAGGGCCGGCTGCAGTACCCAAATATATTTCGCTAGATGGCAGCAGCGCACCACCAACAGGGCCGGCTGCAGTACCCAAATATATTTCGCTAGATGGCAGCAGCGCTCCACCAACAGGGCGGCTGCAGTACCCAAATATATTTCGCTAGATGGCAGCAGCGCTCCACCAACCGAGCGGCTGCAGTACCCAATTACATTTCGCTAGATGGCAGCAGCGCTCCACCAAAAGGGCGGCTGCAGTACCCAAATATATTTCGCTAGATGGCAGCAGAGCTCCACCAACAGGGCCGGCTGCAGTACCCAAATATATTTCGCTAGATGGCAGCAGCGCTCCACCAACAGGGCCGGCTGCACTACCCAAGTATATTTCGCTAGATGGCAGCAGCGCTCCACCAACAGGGCCGGCTGCAGTACCCAAGTATATTTCGCTAGATGGCAGCAGCGCTCCACCAACAGGGCCGGCTGCAGTACCCAATTACATTTCGCTAGATGGCAGCAGCGCTCCACCAACCGGGCGGCTGCAGTACCCAAGTATATTTCGCTAGATGGCAGCAGCGCTCACCCAACCGGGCCGCCTGCAGTACCCAAGTATATTTCGCTAGATGGCAGCAGCGCTCCACCAACAGCGCCGGCCGCAGTACCCTAATATATTTCGCTAGATGGCAGCAGCGCTCCACCAACAGCGCCGGCTGCAGTACCCAAATATATTTCGCTAGATGGCAGCAGCGCTCCACCAACAGAGCCGGCTGCAGTACCCAAATGTATTTCGCTAGATGGCAGCAGCGCTCCACCAAAAGGGGCCGGCTGCAGTACCCAAATATATTTCGCTAGATGGCAGCAGCGCAACACCAACAGAGCCGGCTGCAGTACCCAAATATATTTCGCTAGATGGCAGCAGCGCTCCACCAACAGGGCCGGCTGCAGTACCCAATTACATTTCGCTAGATGGCAGCAGCGCTCCACCAAAAGGGCGGCTGCAGTACCCAATTACATTTCGCTAGATGGCAGCAGCGCTCCACCAAAAGGGCGGCTGCAGTACCCAAGTATATTTCGCTAGATGGCAGCAGCGCTCCACCAACAGGGCCGGCTGCAGTACCCAATTATATTTCGCTAGATGGCAGCAGCGCACCACCAACAGGGCCGGCTGCAGTACCCAAATATATTTCGCTAGATGGCAGCAGCGCTCCACAAACCGGGCGGCTGCAGTACCCAAATATATTTCGCTAGATGGCAGCAGCGCTCCACCAACAGGGCGGCTGCAGTACCCAAATATATTTCGCTAGATGGCAGCAGCGCTCCACCAACCGAGCGGCTGCAGTACCCAATTACATTTCGCTAGATGGCAGCAGCGCTCCACCAAAAGGGCGGCTGCAGTACCCAAATATATTTCGCTAGATGGCAGCAGAGCTCCACCAACAGGGCCGGCTGCAGTACCCAAATATATTTCGCTAGATGGCAGCAGCGCTCCACCAACAGGGCCGGCTGCAGTACCCAAGTATATTTCGCTAGATGGCAGCAGCGCTCCACCAAAAGGGCGGCTGCAGTACCCAAATATATAGTACTGAGTCTAACCCTAACCCTAAGAGCCTGAGTCTAACCCTAACCCTAAGAGCCTGAGTCTAACCCTCACCCTAAGAGCCTGAGTCTAACCCTAACCCTAAGAGCCTCAGTCTAACCCTAACCCTAAGAGCCTCAGTCTAACCCTAACCCTAAGAGCCTGAGTCTAACCCTAACCCTAAGAGCCTGAGTCTAACCCTCACCATAAGAGCCTAACTCTAACCCTAACCCTAAGAGACTAACCCTAACCCTAACCCTAAGAGTCTAACCCTAACCCTGAGTCTAACGCTAACCCTAACCCTAACCCTAACCCTAACCCTAACCCTAACCCTAACCCTAACCCTAACCCTAACCCTAAGAGTCTAACCCTAACCCTAACCCTAACCCTAAGAGTCTAACCCTAACCCTGAGTCTAACCCTAACCCTAACCCTAACCCTAAGAGTCTAACCCTAACCCTAAGAGTCTAACCCTAACCCTAACCCTAATCCTAAGAGTCTAACCCTAACCCTAACTCTAACCCTAACAGTCTAACCCTAACCCTAAGAGTCTAACCCTAAGAGTCTAACCCTAACCCTAACCCTAACAGTCTAACCCTAACCCTAACCCTAACCCTAAGAGTCTAACCCTAACCCTAACCCTAAGAGTCTAACCCTAACCCTAAGAGTCTAACCCTATCCCTAACCCTAACCCTAAGAGTCTAACCCTAACCCTAAGAGTCTAACCCTAACCCTAAGAGTCTAACACTAAGAGTCTAACCCTAACCCTAACCCTAACCCTAACAGTCTAACCCTAACCCTAACCCTAACCCCGGCTGAAGAACCCAAGTATATTTCGCTAGATGGCAGCAGCGCTCCACCAACAGCGCCGGCTGCAGTACCCAAATATATTTCGCTAGATGGCAGCAGCGCTCCACCAAAAGGGCGGCTGCAGTACCCAATTACATTTCGCTAGATAGCAGCAGCGCTCCACCAAAAGGGCGGCTGCAGTACCCAATTACATTTCGCTAGATGGCAGCAGCGCTCCACCAAAAGGGCGGCTGCAGTACCCAAATATATTTCGCTAGATGGCAGCAGAGCTCCACCAACAGGGCCGGCTGCAGTACCCAAATATATTTCGCTAGATGGCAGCAGCGCTCCACCAACAGCGCCGGCTGCAGTACCCAAGTATATTTCGCTAGATGGCAGCAGCGCTCACCCAACCGGGCCGCCTGCAGTACCCAAGTATATTTCGCTAGATGGCAGCAGCGCTCCACCAAAAGGGCGGCTGCAGTACCCAATTACATTTCGCTAGATGGCAGCAGCGCTCCACCAAAAGGGCGGCTGCAGTACCCAATTACATTTCGCTAGATGGCAGCAGCGCTCCACCAAAAGGGCGGCTGCAGTACCCAACTACATTTCGCTAGATGGCAGCAGCGCTCCACCAACAGGGCCGGCTGCAGTACCCAATTATATTTCGCTAGATGGCAGCAGCGCTCCACCAACAGGGCCGGCTGCAGTACCCAAATATATTTCGCTAGATGGCAGCAGCGCTCCACAAACCGGGCGGCTGCAGTACCCAAATATATTTCGCTAGATGGCAGCAGCGCTCCACCAACAGCGCCGGCTGCAGTACCCAAATATATTTCGCTAGATGGCAGCAGCGCTCCACCAACCGGGCGGCTGCAGTACCCAAGTATATTTCGCTAGATGGCAGCAGCGCTCCACCAACAGGGCCGGCTGCAGTACCCAAGTATATTTCGCTAGATGGCAGCAGCGCTCCACCAAAAGGGCGGCTGCAGTACCCAATTACATTTCGCTAGATGGCAGCAGCGCTCCACCAAAAGGGCGGCTGCAGTACCCAATTACATTTCGCTAGATGGCAGCAGCGCTCCACCAACAGCGCCGGCTGCAGTACCCAACTACATTTCGCTAGATGGCAGCAGCGCTCCACCAACAGGGCCGGCTGCAGTACCCAATTATATTTCGCTAGATGGCAGCAGCGCTCCACCAAAAGGGCCGGCTGCAGTACCCAAATATATTTCGCTAGATGGCAGCAGCGCTCCACAAACCGGGCGGCTGCAGTACCCAAATATATTTCGCTAGATGGCAGCAGCGCTCCACCAACAGCGCCGGCTGCAGTACCCAAGTATATTTCGCTAGATGGCAGCAGCGCTCCACCAACGGGGCCGCCTGCAGTACCCAATTACATTTCGCTAGATGGCAGCAGCGCTCCACAAACCGGGCGGCTGCAGTACCCAAATATATTTCGCTAGATGGCAGCAGAGCTCCACCAACAGCGCCGGCTGCAGTACCCAAATATATTTCGCTAGATGGCAGCAGCGCTCCACCAACAGCGCCGGCTGCAGTACCCAAGTATATTTCGCTAGATGGCAGCAGCGCTCCACCAAAAGGGCGGCTGCAGTACCCAAATATATAGTACTGAGTCTAACCCTAACCCTAAGAGCCTGAGTCTAACCCTAACCCTAAGAGCCTGAGTCTAACCCTCACCCTAAGAGCCTGAGTCTAACCCTAACCCTAAGAGCCTCAGTCTAACCCTAACCCTAAGAGCCTGAGTCTAACCCTAACCCTAAGAGCCTCAGTCTAACCCTAACCCTAAGAGGCTAACTCTAACCCTAACCCTAAGAGACTAACCCTAACCCTAACCCTAAGAGCCTAAGTCTAACACTAACCCTAGGAGTCTAACCCTAACCCTAACCCTAACCCTAAGAGTCTAACCCTAACCCTAACCATAACCCTAACCCTAAGAGTCTAACCCTAACCCTGAGTCTAACCCTAACCCTAACCCTAACCCTAAGAGTCTAACCCTAACCCTAAGAGACTAACCCTAACCCTAACCCTAATCCTAAGAGTCTAACCCTAACCCTAACTCTAACCCTAACAGTCTAACCCTAACCTTAAGAGTCTAACCCTAAGAGTCTAACCCTAACCCTAACTCTAACCCTAACAGTCTAACCCTAACCCTAAGAGTCTAACCCTAAGAGTCTAACCCTAACCCTACCCTAACCCTAACAGTCTAACCCTAACCCTAACCCTAACCCTAACCCTAAGAGTCTAACCCTAACCCTAACCCTAACCCTAAGAGTCTAACCCTAACCCTAAGAGTCTAACCTTAACCCTAACCCTAACCCTAAGAGTCTAACCCTAACCCTAACCCTAACCCTAACCCTGACCCTAACCCTAAGAGTCTAACCCTAACCCTAACCCTAACCCTAAGAGTCTAACCCTAACACTACCCTAACCCTAAGAGTCTAACCCTAACCCTAAGAGTCTAACCCTAACCCTAACCCTAACCCTAAGAGTCTAACCCTAACCCTAAGAGTCTAACCCTAACCCTAACCCTAACCCTAACCCTAAGAGTCTAACCCTAACCCTAAGAATCTAACCCTAAGAGTCTAACCCTAACCCTAACAGTCTAACCCTAACCCTAACCCCGGCTGAAGTACCCAAGTATATTTCGCTAGATGGCAGCAGCGCTCCACCAACAGCGCCGGCTGCAGTACCCAAATATATTTCGCTAGATGGCAGCAGCGCTCCACCAACAGGGCGGCTGCAGTACCCAATTACATTTCGCTAGATGGCAGCAGCGCTCCACCAACCGGGCGGCTGCAGTACCCAATTATATTTCGCTAGATGGCAGCAGCGCTCCACCAACAGCGCCGGCTGCAGTACCCAACTACATTTCGCTAGATGGCAGCAGCGCTCCACCAAAAAAGCCGGCTGCAGTACCCAAATATATTTCGCTAGATGGCAGCAGCGCTCCACCAACAGGGCCGGCTGCACTACCCAAGTATATTTCGCTAGATGGCAGCAGCGCTCCACCAAAAGGGCGGCTGCAGTACCCAAGTATATTTCGCTAGATGGCAGCAGCGCTCCACCAACAGGGCCGGCTGCAGTACCCAATTATATTTCGCTAGATGGCAGCAGCGCTCCACCAACCGGGCGGCTGCAGTACCCAAGTATATTTCGCTAGATGGCAGCAGCGCTCACCCAACCGGGCCGCCTGCAGTACCCAAGTATATTTCGCTAGATGGCAGCAGCGCTCCACCAACAGCGCCGGCCGCAGTACCCTAATATATTTCGCTAGATGGCAGCAGCGCTCCACCAACAGCGCCGGCTGCAGTACCCAAATATATTTCGCTAGATGGCAGCAGCGCTCCACCAACAGAGCCGGCTGCAGTACCCAAATGTATTTCGCTAGATGGCAGCAGCGCTCCACCAAAAGGGCCGGCTGCAGTACCCAAATATATTTCGCTAGATGGCAGCAGCGCAACACCAACAGAGCCGGCTGCAGTACCCAAATATATTTCGCTAGATGGCAGCAGCGCTCCACCAACAGCGCCGGCTGCAGTACCCAAGTATATTTCGCTAGATGGCAGCAGCGCTCCACCAAAAGGGCGGCTGCAGTACCCAATTACATTTCGCTAGATGGCAGCAGCGCTCCACCAAAAGGGCGGCTGCAGTACCCAATTACATTTCGCTAGATGGCAGCAGCGCTCCACCAAAAGGGCGGCTGCAGTACCCAACTACATTTCGCTAGATGGCAGCAGCGCTCCACCAACAGGGCCGGCTGCAGTACCCAATTATATTTCGCTAGATGGCAGCAGCGCACCACCAACAGGGCCGGCTGCAGTACCCAAATATATTTCGCTAGATGGCAGCAGCGCTCCACAAACCGGGCGGCTGCAGTACCCAAATATATTTCGCTAGATGGCAGCAGCGCTCCACCAACAGGGCGGCTGCAGTACCCAAATATATTTCGCTAGATGGCAGCAGCGCTCCACCAACCGAGCGGCTGCAGTACCCAATTACATTTCGCTAGATGGCAGCAGCGCTCCACCAAAAGGGCGGCTGCAGTACCCAAATATATTTCGCTAGATGGCAGCAGAGCTCCACCAACAGGGCCGGCTGCAGTACCCAAATATATTTCGCTAGATGGCAGCAGCGCTCCACCAACAGCGCCGGCTGCAGTACCCAAGTATATTTCGCTAGATGGCAGCAGCGCTCCACCAAAAGGGCGGCTGCAGTACCCAAATATATAGTACTGAGTCTAACCCTAAGAGCCTGAGTCTAACCCTAACCCTAAGAGCCTGAGTCTAACCCTCACCCTAAGAGCCTGAGTCTAACCCTAACCCTAAGAGCCTCAGTCTAACCCTAACCCTAAGAGCCTCAGTCTAACCCTAACCCTAAGAGCCTGAGTCTAACCCTAACCCTAAGAGCCTGAGTCTAACCCTCACCATAAGAGCCTAACTCTAACCCTAACCCTAAGAGACTAACCCTAACCCTAACCCTAAGAGTCTAACCCTAACCCTGAGTCTAACCCTAACCCTAACCCTAACCCTAACCCTAACCCTAACCCTAACCCTAACCCTAACCCTAACCCTAAGAGTCTAACCCTAACCCTAACCCTAACCCTAAGAGTCTAACCCTAACCCTGAGTCTAACCCTAACCCTAACCCTAACCCTAAGAGTCTAACCCTAACCCTAAGAGTCTAACCCTAACCCTAACCCTAATCCTAAGAGTCTAACCCTAACCCTAACTCTAACCCTAACAGTCTAACCCTAACCCTAAGAGTCTAACCCTAAGAGTCTAACCCTAACCCTAACCCTAACAGTCTAACCCTAACCCTAACCCTAACCCTAAGAGTCTAACCCTAACCCTAACCCTAAGAGTCTAACCCTAACCCTAAGAGTCTAACCTTAACCCTAACCCTAACCCTAAGAGTCTAACCCTAACCCTAACCCTAACCCTAACCCTGACCCTAACCCTAAGAGTCTAACCCTAACCCTAAAGCTAACCCTAACCCTAAGAGTCTAACCCTAACCCTACCCTAACCCTAAGAGTCTAACCCTAACCCTAAGAGTCTAACCCTAACCCTAACCCTAACCCTAAGAGTCTAACCCTAACCCTAAGAGTCTAACCCTAACCCTAAGAGTCTAACCCTAACCCTAAGAGTCTAACACTAAGAGTCTAACCCTAACCCTAACCCTAACCCTAACAGTCTAACCCTAACCCTAACCCTAACCCCGGCTGAAGAACCCAAGTATATTTCGCTAGATGGCAGCAGCGCTCCACCAACAGCGCCGGCTGCAGTACCCAAATATATTTCGCTAGATGGCAGCAGCGCTCCACCAAAAGGGCGGCTGCAGTACCCAATTACATTTCGCTAGATAGCAGCAGCGCTCCACCAAAAGGGCGGCTGCAGTACCCAAGTATATTTCGCTAGATGGCAGCAGCGCTCCACCAAAAGGGCGGCTGCAGTACCCAAATATATTTCGCTAGACGGCAGCAGCGCTCCACCAAAAGGGCGGCTGCAGTACCCAAGTATATTTCGCTAGATGGCAGCAGCGCTCCACCAACCGGGCGGCTGCAGTACCCAATTACATTTCGCTAGATGGCAGAAGCGCTCCATCAACCGGGCGGCTGCAGTACCCAAATATATTTCGCTAGATGGCAGCAGCGCTCCACCAACAGCGCCGGCTGCAGTACCCAAGTATATTTCGCTAGATGGCAGCAGCGCTCACCCAACCGGGCCGCCTGCAGTACCCAAGTATATTTCGCTAGATGGCAGCAGCGCTCCACCAAAAGGGCGGCTGCAGTACCCAATTACATTTCGCTAGATGGCAGCAGCGCTCCACCAAAAGGGCGGCTGCAGTACCCAATTACATTTCGCTAGATGGCAGCAGCGCTCCACCAAAAGGGCGGCTGCAGTACCCAACTACATTTCGCTAGATGGCAGCAGCGCTCCACCAACAGGGCCGGCTGCAGTACCCAATTATATTTCGCTAGATGGCAGCAGCGCTCCACCAACAGGGCCGGCTGCAGTACCCAAATATATTTCGCTAGATGGCAGCAGCGCTCCACAAACCGGGCGGCTGCAGTACCCAAATATATTTCGCTAGATGGCAGCAGCGCTCCACCAACAGCGCCGGCTGCAGTACCCAAATATATTTCGCTAGATGGCAGCAGCGCTCCACCAAAAGGGCGGCTGCAGTACCCAAGTATATTTCGCTAGATGGCAGCAGCGCTCCACCAAAAGGGCGGCTGCAGTACCCAATTACATTTCGCTAGATGGCAGCAGCGCTCCACCAAAAGGGCGGCTGCAGTACCCAATTACATTTCGCTAGATGGCAGCAGCGCTCCACCAAAAGGGCGGCTGCAGTACCCAACTACATTTCGCTAGATGGCAGCAGCGCTCCACCAACAGGGCCGGCTGCAGTACCCAATTATATTTCGCTAGATGGCAGCAGCGCTCCACCAAAAGGGCCGGCTGCAGTACCCAAATATATTTCGCTAGATGGCAGCAGCGCTCCACAAACCGGGCGGCTGCAGTACCCAAATATATTTCGCTAGATGGCAGCAGCGCTCCACCAACAGCGCCGGCTGCAGTACCCAAGTATATTTCGCTAGATGGCAGCAGCGCTCCACCAACGGGGCCGCCTGCAGTACCCAATTACATTTCGCTAGATGGCAGCAGCGCTCCACAAACCGGGCGGCTGCAGTACCCAAATATATTTCGCTAGATGGCAGCAGAGCTCCACCAACAGGGCCGGCTGCAGTACCCAAATATATTTCGCTAGATGGCAGCAGCGCTCCACCAACAGCGCCGGCTGCAGTACCCAAGTATATTTCGCTAGATGGCAGCAGCGCTCCACCAAAAGGGCGGCTGCAGTACCCAAATATATAGTACTGAGTCTAACCCTAACCCTAAGAGCCTGAGTCTAACCCTAACCCTAAGAGCCTGAGTCTAACCCTCACCATAAGAGCCTGAGTCTAACCCTAACCCTAAGAGCCTCAGTCTAACCCTAACCCTAAGAGCCTGAGTCTAACCCTAACCCTAAGAGCCTCAGTCTAACCCTAACCCTAAAAGGCTAACTCTAACCCTAACCCTAAGAGACTAACCCTAACCCTAACCCTAAGAGCCTAAGTCTAACACTAACCCTAGGAGTCTAACCCTAACCCTAACCCTAACCCTAAGAGTCTAACCCTAACCCTAACCATAACCCTAACCCTAAGAGTCTAACCCTAACCCTGAGTCTAACCCTAACCCTAACCCTAACCCTAAGAGTCTAACCCTAACCCTAAGAGACTAACCCTAACCCTAACCCTAATCCTAAGAGTCTAACCCTAACCCTAACTCTAACCCTAACAGTCTAACCCTAACCCTAAGAGTCTAACCCTAAGAGTCTAACCCTAACCCTAACTCTAACCCTAACAGTCTAACCCTAACCCTAAGAGTCTAACCCTAAGAGTCTAACCCTAACCCTACCCTAACCCTAACAGTCTAACCCTAACCCTAACCCTAACCCTAACCCTAAGAGTCTAACCCTAACCCTAACCCTAACCCTAAGAGTCTAACCCTAACCCTAAGAGTCTAACCTTAACCCTAACCCTAACCCTAAGAGTCTAACCCTAACCCTAACCCTAACCCTAACCCTGACCCTAACCCTAAGAGTCTAACCCTAACCCTAACCCTAACCCTAAGAGTCTAACCCTAACACTACCCTAACCCTAAGAGTCTAACCCTAACCCTAAGAGTCTAACCCTAACCCTAACCCTAACCCTAAGAGTCTAACCCTAACCCTAAGAGTCTAACCCTAACCCTAACCCTAACCCTAACCCTAAGAGTCTAACCCTAACCCTAAGAATCTAACCCTAAGAGTCTAACCCTAACCCTAACAGTCTAACCCTAACCCTAACCCCGGCTGAAGTACCCAAGTATATTTCGCTAGATGGCAGCAGCGCTCCACCAACAGCGCCGGCTGCAGTACCCAAATATATTTCGCTAGATGGCAGCAGCGCTCCACCAACAGGGCGGCTGCAGTACCCAATTACATTTAGCTAGATGGCAGCAGCGCTCCACCAACCGGGCGGCTGCAGTACCCAATTATATTTCGCTAGATGGCAGCAGCGCTCCACCAACCGGGCGGCTGCAGTACCCAACTACATTTCGCTAGATGGCAGCAGCGCTCCACCAAAAAAGCCGGCTGCAGTACCCAAATATATTTCGCTAGATGGCAGCAGCGCTCCACCAAAAGGGCCGGCTGCACTACCCAAGTATATTTCGCTAGATGGCAGCAGCGCTCCACCAAAAGGGCGGCTGCAGTACCCAAGTATATTTCGCTAGATGGCAGCAGCGCTCCACCAACAGGGCCGGCTGCAGTACCCAATTATATTTCGCTAGATGGCAGCAGCGCTCCACCAACCGGGCGGCTGCAGTACCCAAGTATATTTCGCTAGATGGCAGCAGCGCTCACCCAACCGGGCCGCCTGCAGTACCCAAGTATATTTCGCTAGATGGCAGCAGCGCTCCACCAACAGCGCCGGCCGCAGTACCCTAATATATTTCGCTAGATGGCAGCAGCGCTCCACCAACAGGGCCGGCTGCAGTACCCAAATATATTTCGCTAGATGGCAGCAGCGCTCCACCAACAGAGCCGGCTGCAGTACCCAAATGTATTTCGCTAGATGGCAGCAGCGCTCCACCAAAAGGGGCCGGCTGCAGTACCCAAATATATTTCGCTAGATGGCAGCAGCGCTCCACCAACAGAGCCGGCTGCAGTACCCAAATATATTTCGCTAGATGGCAGCAGCGCTCCACCAACAGGGCCGGCTGCAGTACCCAAGTATATTTCGCTAGATGGCAGCAGCGCTCCACCAACCGGGCGGCTGCAGTACCCAATTACATTTCGCTAGATGGCAGCTGCGCTCCACCAAAAGGGCGGCTGCAGTACCCAATTACATTTCGCTAGATGGCAGCAGCGCTCCACCAAAAGGGCGGCTGCAGTACCCAACTACATTTCGCTAGATGGCAGCAGCGCTCCACCAACAGGGCCGGCTGCAGTACCCAATTATATTTCGCTAGATTGCAGCAGCGCTCCACCAACAGGGCCGGCTGCAGTACCCAAATATATTTCGCTAGATGGCAGCAGCGCTCCACAAACCGGGCGGCTGCAGTACCCAAATATATTTCGCTAGATGGCAGCAGCGCTCCACCAACAGGGCGGCTGCAGTACCCAAATATATTTCGCTAGATGGCAGCAGCGCTCCACCAACCGAGCGGCTGCAGTACCCAATTACATTTCGCTAGATGGCAGCTGCGCTCCACCAAAAGGGCGGCTGCAGTACCCAATTACATTTCGCTAGATAGCAGCAGCGCTCCACCAACCGGGCGGCTGCAGTACCCAATTACATTTCGCTAGATGGCAGCAGCGCTCCACCAAAAGGGCGGCTGCAGTACCCAAATATATTTCGCTAGACGGCAGCAGCGCTCCACCAAAAGGGCGGCTGCAGTACCCAAGTATATTTCGCTAGATGGCAGCAGCGCTCCACCAACCGGGCGGCTGCAGTACCCAATTACATTTCGCTAGATGGCAGCAGCGCTCCATCAACCGGGCGGCTGCAGTACCCAAATATATTTCGCTAGATGGCAGCAGCGCTCCACCAACAGCGCCGGCTGCAGTACCCAAGTATATTTCGCTAGATGGCAGCAGCGCTCACCCAACCGGGCCGCCTGCAGTACCCAAGTATATTTCGCTAGATGGCAGCAGCGCTCCACCAAAAGGGCGGCTGCAGTACCCAATGACATTTCGCTAGATGGCAGCAGCGCTCCACCAAAAGGGCGGCTGCAGTACCCAATTACATTTCGCTAGATGGCAGCAGCGCTCCACCAAAAGGGCGGCTGCAGTACCCAACTACATTTCGCTAGATGGCAGCAGCGCTCCACCAAAAGGGCCGGCTGCAGTACCCAATTATATTTCGCTAGATGGCAGCAGCGCTCCACCAACAGGGCCGGCTGCAGTACCCAAATATATTTCGCTAGATGGCAGCAGCGCTCCACAAACCGGGCGGCTGCAGTACCCAAATATATTTCGCTAGATGGCAGCAGCGCTCCACCAACAGCGCCGGCTGCAGTACCCAAATATATTTCGCTAGATGGCAGCAGCGCTCCACCAACCGGGCGGCTGCAGTACCCAAGTATATTTCGCTAGATGGCAGCAGCGCTCCACCAACAGGGCCGGCTGCAGTACCCAAGTATATTTCGCTAGATGGCAGCAGCGCTCCACCAAAAGGGCGGCTGCAGTACCCAATTACATTTCGCTAGATGGCAGCAGCGCTCCACCAAAAGGGCGGCTGCAGTACCCAATTACATTTCGCTAGATGGCAGCAGCGCTCCACCAAAAGGGCGGCTGCAGTACCCAACTACATTTCGCTAGATGGCAGCAGCGCTCCACCAACAGGGCCGGCTGCAGTACCCAATTATATTTCGCTAGATGGCAGCAGCGCTCCACCAAAAGGGCCGGCTGCAGTACCCAAATATATTTCGCTAGATGGCAGCAGCGCTCCACAAACCGGGCGGCTGCAGTACCCAAATATATTTCGCTAGATGGCAGCAGCGCTCCACCAACAGCGCCGGCTGCAGTACCCAAATATATTTCGCTAGATGGCAGCAGCGCTCCACCAACGGGGCCGCCTGCAGTACCCAATTACATTTCGCTAGATGGCAGCAGCGCTCCACAAACCGGGCGGCTGCAGTACCCAAATATATTTCGCTAGATGGCAGCAGAGCTCCACCAACAGGGCCGGCTGCAGTACCCAAATATATTTCGCTAGATGGCAGCAGCGCTCCACCAACAGCGCCGGCTGCAGTACCCAAGTATATTTCGCTAGATGGCAGCAGCGCTCCACCAACGGGGCCGCCTGCAGTACCCAATTACATTTCGCTAGATGGCAGCAGCGCTCCACCAACCGGGCGGCTGCAGTACCCAAATATATTTCGCTAGATGGCAGCAGAGCTCCACCAACAGGGCCGGCTGCAGTACCCAAATATATTTCGCTAGATGGCAGCAGCGCTCCACCAACAGCGCCGGCTGCAGTACCCAAGTATATTTCGCTAGATGGCAGCAGCGCTCCACCAAAAGGGCGGCTGCAGTACCCAAATATATAGTACTGAGTCTAACCCTAACCCTAAGAGCCTGAGTCTAACCCTAACCCTAAGAGCCTGAGTCTAACCCTAACCCGAAGAGCCTGAGTCTAACCCTAACCCTAAGAGCCTCAGTCTAACCCTAACCCTAAGAGCCTCAGTCTAACCCTAACCCTAAGAGCCTGAGTCTAACCCTAACCCTAAGAGCCTGAGTCTAACCCTCACCATAAGAGCCTAACTCTAACCCTAACCCTAAGAGACTAACCCTAACCCTAACCCTAAGAGTCTAACCCTAACCCTGAGTCTAACGCTAACCCTAACCCTAACCCTAACCCTAACCCTAACCCTAACCCTAACCCTAACCCTAACCCTAACCCTAAGAGTCTAACCCTAACCCTAACCCTAACCCTAAGAGTCTAACCCTAACCCTGAGTCTAACCCTAACCCTAACCCTAACCCTAAGAGTCTAACCCTAACCCTAAGAGTCTAACCCTAACCCTAACCCTAATCCTAAGAGTCTAACCCTAACCCTAACTCTAACCCTAACAGTCTAACCCTAACCCTAAGAGTCTAACCCTAAGAGTCTAACCCTAACCCTAACCCTAACAGTCTAACCCTAACCCTAACCCTAACCCTAAAAGTCTAACCCTAACCCTAACCCTAAGAGTCTAACCCTAACCCTAAGAGTCTAACCTTAACCCTAACCCTAACCCTAAGAGTCTAACCCTAACCCTAACCCTAACCCTAACCCTGACCCTAACCCTAAGAGTCTAACCCTAACCCTAAAGCTAACCCTAACCCTAAGAGTCTAACCCTAACCCTACCCTAACCCTAAGAGTCTAACCCTAACCCTAAGAGTCTAACCCTAACCCTAACCCTAACCCTAAGAGTCTAACCCTAACCCTAAGAGTCTAACCCTAACCCTAAGAGTCTAACCCTAACCCTAAGAGTCTAACACTAAGAGTCTAACCCTAACCCTAACCCTAACAGTCTAACCCTAACCCTAACCCTAACCCCGGCTGAAGAACCCAAGTATATTTCGCTAGATGGCAGCAGCGCTCCACCAACAGCGCCGGCTGCAGTACCCAAATATATTTCGCTAGATGGCAGCAGCGCTCCACCAAAAGGGCGGCTGCAGTACCCAATTACATTTCGCTAGATAGCAGCAGCGCTCCACCAAAAGGGCGGCTGCAGTACCCAAGTATATTTCGCTAGATGGCAGCAGCGCTCCACCAACCGGGCGGCTGCAGTACCCAATTACATTTCGCTAGATGGCAGAAGCGCTCCATCAACCGGGCGGCTGCAGTACCCAAATATATTTCGCTAGATGGCAGCAGCGCTCCACCAACAGCGCCGGCTGCAGTACCCAAGTATATTTCGCTAGATGGCAGCAGCGCTCACCCAACCGGGCCGCCTGCAGTACCCAAGTATATTTCGCTAGATGGCAGCAGCGCTCCACCAAAAGGGCGGCTGCAGTACCCAATTACATTTCGCTAGATGGCAGCAGCGCTCCACCAAAAGGGCGGCTGCAGTACCCAATTACATTTCGCTAGATGGCAGCAGCGCTCCACCAAAAGGGCGGCTGCAGTACCCAACTACATTTCGCTAGATGGCAGCAGCGCTCCACCAACAGGGCCGGCTGCAGTACCCAATTATATTTCGCTAGATGGCAGCAGCGCTCCACCAACAGGGCCGGCTGCAGTACCCAAATATATTTCGCTAGATGGCAGCAGCGCTCCACAAACCGGGCGGCTGCAGTACCCAAATATATTTCGCTAGATGGCAGCAGCGCTCCACCAACAGCGCCGGCTGCAGTACCCAAATATATTTCGCTAGATGGCAGCAGCGCTCCACCAACCGGGCGGCTGCAGTACCCAAGTATATTTCGCTAGATGGCAGCAGCGCTCCACCAAAAGGGCGGCTGCAGTACCCAATTACATTTCGCTAGATGGCAGCAGCGCTCCACCAAAAGGGCGGCTGCAGTACCCAATTACATTTCGCTAGATGGCAGCAGCGCTCCACCAAAAGGGCGGCTGCAGTACCCAACTACATTTCGCTAGATGGCAGCAGCGCTCCACCAAGAGGGCCGGCTGCAGTACCCAATTATATTTCGCTAGATGGCAGCAGCGCTCCACCAACAGGGCCGGCTGCAGTACCCAAATATATTTCGCTAGATGGCAGCAGCGCTCCACAAACCGGGCGGCTGCAGTACCCAAATATATTTCGCTAGATGGCAGCAGCGCTCCACCAACAGCGCCGGCTGCAGTACCCAAGTATATTTCGCTAGATGGCAGCAGCGCTCCACCAACGGGGCCGCCTGCAGTACCCAATTACATTTCGCTAGATGGCAGCAGCGCTCCACAAACCGGGCGGCTGCAGTACCCAAATATATTTCGCTAGATGGCAGCAGAGCTCCACCAACAGGGCCGGCTGCAGTACCCAAATATATTTCGCTAGATGGCAGCAGCGCTCCACCAACAGCGCCGGCTGCAGTACCCAAGTATATTTCGCTAGATGGCAGCAGCGCTCCACCAAAAGGGCGGCTGCAGTACCCAAATATATAGTACTGAGTCTAACCCTAACCCTAAGAGCCTGAGTCTAACCCTAACCCTAAGAGCCTGAGTCTAACCCTCACCATAAGAGCCTGAGTCTAACCCTAACCCTAAGAGCCTCAGTCTAACCCTAACCCTAAGAGCCTGAGTCTAACCCTAACCCTAAGAGCCTCAGTCTAACCCTAACCCTAAGAGGCTAACTCTAACCCTAACCCTAAGAGACTAACCCTAACCCTAACCCTAAGAGCCTAAGTCTAACACTAACCCTAGGAGTCTAACCCTAACCCTAACACTAACCCTAAGAGTCTAACCCTAACCCTAACCATAACCCTAACCCTAAGAGTCTAACCCTAACCCTGAGTCTAACCCTAACCCTAACCCTAACCCTAAGAGTCTAACCCTAACCCTAAGAGACTAACCCTAACCCTAACCCTAATCCTAAGAGTCTAACCCTAACCCTAACTCTAACCCTAACAGTCTAACCCTAACCCTAAGAGTCTAACCCTAAGAGTCTAACCCTAACCCTACCCTAACCCTAACAGTCTAACCCTAACCCTAACCCTAACCCTAACCCTAAGAGTCTAACCCTAACCCTAACCCTAACCCTAAGAGTCTAACCCTAACCCTAAGAGTCTAACCTTAACCCTAACCCTAACCCTAAGAGTCTAACCCTAACCCTAACCCTAACCCTAACCCTGACCCTAACCCTAAGAGTCTAACCCTAACCCTAACCCTAACCCTAAGAGTCTAACCCTAACACTACCCTAACCCTAAGAGTCTAACCCTAACCCTAAGAGTCTAACCCTAACCCTAACCCTAACCCTAAGAGTCTAACCCTAACCCTAAGAGTCTAACCCTAACCCTAACCCTAACCCTAACCCTAAGAGTCTAACCCTAACCCTAAGAATCTAACCCTAAGAGTCTAACCCTAACCCTAACAGTCTAACCCTAACCCTAACCCCGGCTGAAGTACCCAAGTATATTTCGCTAGATGGCAGCAGCGCTCCACCAACAGCGCCGGCTGCAGTACCCAAATATATTTCGCTAGATGGCAGCAGCGCTCCACCAACAGGGCGGCTGCAGTACCCAATTACATTTAGCTAGATGGCAGCAGCGCTCCACCAACCGGGCGGCTGCAGTACCCAATTATATTTCGCTAGATAGCAGCAGCGCTCCACCAACCGGGCGGCTGCAGTACCCAACTACATTTCGCTAGATGGCAGCAGCGCTCCACCAAAAAAGCCGGCTGCAGTACCCAAATATATTTCGCTAGATGGCAGCAGCGCTCCACCAAAAGGGCGGCTGCAGTACCCAAGTATATTTCGCTAGATGGCAGCAGCGCTCCACCAACAGGGCCGGCTGCAGTACCCAATTATATTTCGCTAGATGGCAGCAGCGCTCCACCAACCGGGCGGCTGCAGTACCCAATGACATTTCGCTAGATGGCAGCAGCGCTCACCCAACCGGGCCGCCTGCAGTACCCAAGTATATTTCGCTAGATGGCAGCAGCGCTCCACCAACAGCGCCGGCCGCAGTACCCTAATATATTTCGCTAGATGGCAGCAGCGCTCCACCAACAGGGCCGGCTGCAGTACCCAAATATATTTCGCTAGATGGCAGCAGCGCTCCACCAACAGAGCCGGCTGCAGTACCCAAATGTATTTCGCTAGATGGCAGCAGCGCTCCACCAAAAGGGGCCGGCTGCAGTACCCAAATATATTTCGCTAGATGGCAGCAGCGCTCCACCAACAGCGCCGGCTGCAGTACCCAAATATATTTCGCTAGATGGCAGCAGCGCTCCACCAACCGGGCGGCTGCAGTACCCAAGTATATTTCGCTAGATGGCAGCAGCGCTCCACCAAAAGGGCGGCTGCAGTACCCAATTACATTTCGCTAGATGGCAGCAGCGCTCCACCAAAAGGGCGGCTGCAGTACCCAATTACATTTCGCTAGATGGCAGCAGCGCTCCACCAAAAGGGCGGCTGCAGTACCCAACTACATTTCGCTAGATGGCAGCAGCGCTCCACCAAGAGGGCCGGCTGCAGTACCCAATTATATTTCGCTAGATGGCAGCAGCGCTCCACCAACAGGGCCGGCTGCAGTACCCAAATATATTTCGCTAGATGGCAGCAGCGCTCCACAAACCGGGCGGCTGCAGTACCCAAATATATTTCGCTAGATGGCAGCAGCGCTCCACCAACAGCGCCGGCTGCAGTACCCAAGTATATTTCGCTAGATGGCAGCAGCGCTCCACCAACGGGGCCGCCTGCAGTACCCAATTACATTTCGCTAGATGGCAGCAGCGCTCCACAAACCGGGCGGCTGCAGTACCCAAATATATTTCGCTAGATGGCAGCAGAGCTCCACCAACAGGGCCGGCTGCAGTACCCAAATATATTTCGCTAGATGGCAGCAGCGCTCCACCAACAGCGCCGGCTGCAGTACCCAAGTATATTTCGCTAGATGGCAGCAGCGCTCCACCAAAAGGGCGGCTGCAGTACCCAAATATATAGTACTGAGTCTAACCCTAACCCTAAGAGCCTGAGTCTAACCCTAACCCTAAGAGCCTGAGTCTAACCCTCACCATAAGAGCCTGAGTCTAACCCTAACCCTAAGAGCCTCAGTCTAACCCTAACCCTAAGAGCCTGAGTCTAACCCTAACCCTAAGAGCCTCAGTCTAACCCTAACCCTAAGAGGCTAACTCTAACCCTAACCCTAAGAGACTAACCCTAACCCTAACCCTAAGAGCCTAAGTCTAACACTAACCCTAGGAGTCTAACCCTAACCCTAACACTAACCCTAAGAGTCTAACCCTAACCCTAACCATAACCCTAACCCTAAGAGTCTAACCCTAACCCTGAGTCTAACCCTAACCCTAACCCTAACCCTAAGAGTCTAACCCTAACCCTAAGAGACTAACCCTAACCCTAACCCTAATCCTAAGAGTCTAACCCTAACCCTAACTCTAACCCTAACAGTCTAACCCTAACCCTAAGAGTCTAACCCTAAGAGTCTAACCCTAACCCTACCCTAACCCTAACAGTCTAACCCTAACCCTAACCCTAACCCTAACCCTAAGAGTCTAACCCTAACCCTAACCCTAACCCTAAGAGTCTAACCCTAACCCTAAGAGTCTAACCTTAACCCTAACCCTAACCCTAAGAGTCTAACCCTAACCCTAACCCTAACCCTAACCCTGACCCTAACCCTAAGAGTCTAACCCTAACCCTAACCCTAACCCTAAGAGTCTAACCCTAACACTACCCTAACCCTAAGAGTCTAACCCTAACCCTAAGAGTCTAACCCTAACCCTAACCCTAACCCTAAGAGTCTAACCCTAACCCTAAGAGTCTAACCCTAACCCTAACCCTAACCCTAACCCTAAGAGTCTAACCCTAACCCTAAGAATCTAACCCTAAGAGTCTAACCCTAACCCTAACAGTCTAACCCTAACCCTAACCCCGGCTGAAGTACCCAAGTATATTTCGCTAGATGGCAGCAGCGCTCCACCAACAGCGCCGGCTGCAGTACCCAAATATATTTCGCTAGATGGCAGCAGCGCTCCACCAACAGGGCGGCTGCAGTACCCAATTACATTTAGCTAGATGGCAGCAGCGCTCCACCAACCGGGCGGCTGCAGTACCCAATTATATTTCGCTAGATAGCAGCAGCGCTCCACCAACCGGGCGGCTGCAGTACCCAACTACATTTCGCTAGATGGCAGCAGCGCTCCACCAAAAAAGCCGGCTGCAGTACCCAAATATATTTCGCTAGATGGCAGCAGCGCTCCACCAAAAGGGCGGCTGCAGTACCCAAGTATATTTCGCTAGATGGCAGCAGCGCTCCACCAACAGGGCCGGCTGCAGTACCCAATTATATTTCGCTAGATGGCAGCAGCGCTCCACCAACCGGGCGGCTGCAGTACCCAATGACATTTCGCTAGATGGCAGCAGCGCTCACCCAACCGGGCCGCCTGCAGTACCCAAGTATATTTCGCTAGATGGCAGCAGCGCTCCACCAACAGCGCCGGCCGCAGTACCCTAATATATTTCGCTAGATGGCAGCAGCGCTCCACCAACAGGGCCGGCTGCAGTACCCAAATATATTTCGCTAGATGGCAGCAGCGCTCCACCAAGAGAGCCGGCTGCAGTACCCAAATGTATTTCGCTAGATGGCAGCAGCGCTCCACCAAAAGGGGCCGGCTGCAGTACCCAAATATATTTCGCTAGATGGCAGCAGCGCTCCACCAACAGAGCCGGCTGCAGTACCCAAATATATTTCGCTAGATGGCAGCAGCGCTCCACCAACAGGGCCGGCTGCAGTACCCAAGTATATTTCGCTAGATGGCAGCAGCGCTCCACCAAAAGGGCGGCTGCAGTACCCAATTACATTTCGCTAGATGGCAGCTGCGCTCCACCAAAAGGGCGGCTGCAGTACCCAATTACATTTCGCTAGATGGCAGCAGCGCTCCACCAAAAGGGCGGCTGCAGTACCCAACTACATTTCGCTAGATGGCAGCAGCGCTCCACCAACAGGGCCGGCTGCAGTACCCAATTATATTTCGCTAGATTGCAGCAGCGCACCACCAACAGGGCCGGCTGCAGTACCCAAATATATTTCGCTAGATGGCAGCAGCGCTCCACAAACCGGGCGGCTGCAGTACCCAAATATATTTCGCTAGATGGCAGCAGCGCTCCACCAACAGGGCGGCTGCAGTACCCAAATATATTTCGCTAGATGGCAGCAGCGCTCCACCAACCGAGCGGCTGCAGTACCCAATTACATTTCGCTAGATGGCAGCTGCGCTCCACCAAAAGGGCGGCTGCAGTACCCAATTACATTTCGCTAGATAGCAGCAGCGCTCCACCAACCGGGCGGCTGCAGTACCCAATTACATTTCGCTAGATGGCAGCAGCGCTCCACCAAAAGGGCGGCTGCAGTACCCAAATATATTTCGCTAGACGGCAGCAGCGCTCCACCAAAAGGGCGGCTGCAGTACCCAAGTATATTTCGCTAGATGGCAGCAGCGCTCCACCAACCGGGCGGCTGCAGTACCCAATTACATTTCGCTAGATGGCAGCAGCGCTCCATCAACAGCGCCGGCTGCAGTACCCAAATATATTTCGCTAGATGGCAGCAGCGCTCCACCAACAGCGCCGGCTGCAGTACCCAAGTATATTTCGCTAGATGGCAGCAGCGCTCACCCAACCGGGCCGCCTGCAGTACCCAAGTATATTTCGCTAGATGGCAGCAGCGCTCCACCAAAAGGGCGGCTGCAGTACCCAATGACATTTCGCTAGATGGCAGCAGCGCTCCACCAAAAGGGCGGCTGCAGTACCCAATTACATTTCGCTAGATGGCAGCAGCGCTCCACCAAAAGGGCGGCTGCAGTACCCAACTACATTTCGCTAGATGGCAGCAGCGCTCCACCAAAAGGGCCGGCTGCAGTACCCAATTATATTTCGCTAGATGGCAGCAGCGCTCCACCAACAGGGCCGGCTGCAGTACCCAAATATATTTCGCTAGATGGCAGCAGCGCTCCACAAACCGGGCGGCTGCAGTACCCAAATATATTTCGCTAGATGGCAGCAGCGCTCCACCAACAGCGCCGGCTGCAGTACCCAAATATATTTCGCTAGATGGCAGCAGCGCTCCACCAACCGGGCGGCTGCAGTACCCAAGTATATTTCGCTAGATGGCAGCAGCGCTCCACCAACAGGGCCGGCTGCAGTACCCAAGTATATTTCGCTAGATGGCAGCAGCGCTCCACCAAAAGGGCGGCTGCAGTACCCAATTACATTTCGCTAGATGGCAGCAGCGCTCCACCAAAAGGGCGGCTGCAGTACCCAATTACATTTCGCTAGATGGCAGCAGCGCTCCACCAAAAGGGCGGCTGCAGTACCCAACTACATTTCGCTAGATGGCAGCAGCGCTCCACCAACAGGGCCGGCTGCAGTACCCAATTATATTTCGCTAGATGGCAGCAGCGCTCCACCAAAAGGGCCGGCTGCAGTACCCAAATATATTTCGCTAGATGGCAGCAGCGCTCCACAAACCGGGCGGCTGCAGTACCCAAATATATTTCGCTAGATGGCAGCAGCGCTCCACCAACAGGGCCGGCTGCAGTACCCAAGTATATTTCGCTAGATGGCAGCAGCGCTCCACCAACGGGGCCGCCTGCAGTACCCAATTACATTTCGCTAGATGGCAGCAGCGCTCCACAAACCGGGCGGCTGCAGTACCCAAATATATTTCGCTAGATGGCAGCAGAGCTCCACCAACAGGGCCGGCTGCAGTACCCAAATATATTTCGCTAGATGGCAGCAGCGCTCCACCAACAGCGCCGGCTGCAGTACCCAAGTATATTTCGCTAGATGGCAGCAGCGCTCCACCAACGGGGCCGCCTGCAGTACCCAATTACATTTCGCTAGATGGCAGCAGCGCTCCACCAACCGGGCGGCTGCAGTACCCAAATATATTTCGCTAGATGGCAGCAGAGCTCCACCAACAGGGCCGGCTGCAGTACCCAAATATATTTCGCTAGATGGCAGCAGCGCTCCACCAACAGCGCCGGCTGCAGTACCCAAGTATATTTCGCTAGATGGCAGCAGCGCTCCACCAAAAGGGCGGCTGCAGTACCCAAATATATAGTACTGAGTCTAACCCTAACCCTAAGAGCCTGAGTCTAACCCTAACCCTAAGAGCCTGAGTCTAACCCTCACCATAAGAGCCTGAGTCTAACCCTAACCCTAAGAGCCTCAGTCTAACCCTAACCCTAAGAGCCTGAGTCTAACCCTAACCCTAAGAGCCTCAGTCTAACCCTAACCCTAAGAGCCTAACTCTAACCCTAACCCTAAGAGACTAACCCTAACCCTAACCCTAAGAGCCTAAGTCTAACACTAACCCTAGGAGTCTAACCCTAACCCTAACCCTAACCCTAAGAGTCTAACCCTAACCCTAACCCTAACCCTAACCCTAAGAGTCTAACCCTAACCCTGAGTCTAACCCTAATCCTAACCCTAACCCTAAGAGTCTAACCCTAACCCTAAGAGTCTAACCCTAACCCTAACCCTAATCCTAAGAGTCTAACCCTAACCCTAACCCTAACCCTTAGAGTCTAACCCGAACCCTAACCCTAACCCTAACCCTAACCCTAAGAGTCTAACCCTAACCCTAACCCTAACCCTAACCCTAAGAGTCTAACCCTAACCCTGAGTCTAACCCTAACACTAACCCTAACCCTAAGAGTCTAACCCTAACCCTAAGAGTCTAACCCTAACCCTAACCCTAACCCTAAGAGTCCAACCCTAACCCTAACTCTAACCCTAACAGTCTAACCCTAACCCTAAGAGTCTAACCCTAAGAGTCTAACCCTAACCCTACCCTAACCCTAACAGTCTAACCCTAACCCTAACCCTAACCCTAACCCTAAGAGTCTAACCCTAACCCTAACCCTAACCCTAAGAGTCTAACCCTAACCCTAAGAGTCTAACCTTAACCCTAACACTAACCCTAAGAGTCTAACCCTAACCCTAACCCTAACCCTAACCCTGACCCTAACCCTAAGAGTCTAACCCTAACCCTAACCCTAACCCTAAGAGTCTAACCCTAACACTACCCTAACCCTAAGAGTCTAACCCTAACCCTAAGAGTCTAACCCTAACCCTAACCCTAACCCTAAGAGTCTAACCCTAACCCTAAGAGTCTAACCCTAACCCTAACCCTAACCCTAACCCTAAGAGTCTAACCCTAACCCTAAGAATCTAACCCTATGAGTCTAACCCTAACCCTAACAGTCTAACCCTAACCCTAACCCCGGCTGAAGTACCCAAGTATATTTCGCTAGATGGCAGCAGCGCTCCACCAACAGCGCCGGCTGCAGTACCCAAATATATTTCGCTAGATGGCAGCAGCGCTCCACCAACAGGGCGGCTGCAGTACCCAATTACATTTCGCTAGATGGCAGCAGCGCTCCACCAACCGGGCGGCTGCAGTACCCAATTATATTTCGCTAGATGGCAGCAGCGCTCCACCAACAGCGCCGGCTGCAGTACCCAACTACATTTCGCTAGATGGCAGCAGCGCTCCACCAAAAAAGCCGGCTGCAGTACCCAAATATATTTCGCTAGATGGCAGCAGCGCTCCACCAACAGGGCCGGCTGCACTACCCAAGTATATTTCGCTAGATGGCAGCAGCGCTCCACCAAAAGGGCGGCTGCAGTACCCAAGTATATTTCGCTAGATGGCAGCAGCGCTCCACCAACAGGGCCGCCTGCAGTACCCAAGTATATTTCGCTAGATGGCAGCAGCGCTCCACCAACCGGGCGGCTGCAGTACCCAAGTATATTTCGCTAGATGGCAGCAGCGCTCACCCAACCGGGCCGCCTGCAGTACCCAAGTATATTTCGCTAGATGGCAGCAGCGCTCCACCAACAGCGCCGGCCGCAGTACCCTAATATATTTCGCTAGATGGCAGCAGCGCTCCACCAACAGGGCCGGCTGCAGTACCCAAATATATTTCGCTAGATGGCAGCAGCGCTCCACCAACAGAGCCGGCTGCAGTACCCAAATATATTTCGCTAGATGGCAGCAGCGCTCCACCAAAAGGGGCCGGCTGCAGTACCCAAATATATTTCGCTAGATGGCAGCAGCGCTCCACCAACAGAGCCGGCTGCAGTACCCAAATATATTTCGCTAGATGGCAGCAGCGCTCCACCAACAGGGCCGGCTGCAGTACCCAAGTATATTTCGCTAGATGGCAGCAGCGCTCCACCAACCGGGCGGCTGCAGTACCCAATTACATTTCGCTAGATGGCAGCTGCGCTCCACCAAAAGGGCGGCTGCAGTACCCAATTACATTTCGCTAGATGGCAGCAGCGCTCCACCAAAAGGGCGGCTGCAGTACCCAACTACATTTCGCTAGATGGCAGCAGCGCTCCACCAACAGGGCCGGCTGCAGTACCCAATTATATTTCGCTAGATTGCAGCAGCGCTCCACCAACAGGGCCGGCTGCAGTACCCAAATATATTTCGCTAGATGGCAGCAGCGCTCCACAAACCGGGCGGCTGCAGTACCCAAATATATTTCGCTAGATGGCAGCAGCGCTCCACCAACA
Source organism: Falco punctatus (assembly GCF_963210335.1). NCBI lineage: Eukaryota > Metazoa > Chordata > Aves > Falconiformes > Falconidae > Falco > Falco punctatus. The sequence continues at coordinate 150,342 of NW_027660158.1, forward strand.
GGGCGGCTGCAGTACCCAAATATATTTCGCTAGATGGCAGCAGCGCTCCACCAACCGAGCGGCTGCAGTACCCAATTACATTTCGCTAGATGGCAGCAGCGCTCCACCAAAAGGGCGGCTGCAGTACCCAACTACATTTCGCTAGATGGCAGCAGCGCTCCACCAAAAGGGCCGGCTGCAGTACCCAATTATATTTCGCTAGATGGCAGCAGCGCTCCACCAACAGGGCCGGCTGCAGTACCCAAATATATTTCGCTAGATGGCAGCAGCGCTCCACAAACCGGGCGGCTGCAGTACCCAAATATATTTCGCTAGATGGCAGCAGCGCTCCACCAACAGCGCCGGCTGCAGTACCCAAATATATTTCGCTAGATGGCAGCAGCGCTCCACCAACCGGGCGGCTGCAGTACCCAAGTATATTTCGCTAGATGGCAGCAGCGCTCCACCAACAGGGCCGGCTGCAGTACCCAAGTATATTTCGCTAGATGGCAGCAGCGCTCCACCAAAAGGGCGGCTGCAGTACCCAATTACATTTCGCTAGATGGCAGCAGCGCTCCACCAAAAGGGCGGCTGCAGTACCCAATTACATTTCGCTAGATGGCAGCAGCGCTCCACCAAAAGGGCGGCTGCAGTACCCAACTACATTTCGCTAGATGGCAGCAGCGCTCCACCAACAGGGCCGGCTGCAGTACCCAATTATATTTCGCTAGATGGCAGCAGCGCTCCACCAAAAGGGCCGGCTGCAGTACCCAAATATATTTCGCTAGATGGCAGCAGCGCTCCACAAACCGGGCGGCTGCAGTACCCAAATATATTTCGCTAGATGGCAGCAGCGCTCCACCAACAGCGCCGGCTGCAGTACCCAAATATATTTCGCTAGATGGCAGCAGCGCTCCACCAACGGGGCCGCCTGCAGTACCCAATTACATTTCGCTAGATGGCAGCAGCGCTCCACAAACCGGGCGGCTGCAGTACCCAAATATATTTCGCTAGATGGCAGCAGAGCTCCACCAACAGGGCCGGCTGCAGTACCCAAATATATTTCGCTAGATGGCAGCAGCGCTCCACCAACAGCGCCGGCTGCAGTACCCAAGTATATTTCGCTAGATGGCAGCAGCGCTCCACCAACGGGGCCGGCTGCAGTACCCAATTACATTTCGCTAGATGGCAGCAGCGCTCCACCAACCGGGCGGCTGCAGTACCCAAATATATTTCGCTAGATGGCAGCAGAGCTCCACCAACAGGGCCGGCTGCAGTACCCAAATATATTTCGCTAGATGGCAGCAGCGCTCCACCAACAGCGCCGGCTGCAGTACCCAAGTATATTTCGCTAGATGGCAGCAGCGCTCCACCAAAAGGGCGGCTGCAGTACCCAAATATATAGTACTGAGTCTAACCCTAACCCTAAGAGCCTGAGTCTAACCCTAACCCTAAGAGCCTGAGTCTAACCCTAACCCGAAGAGCCTGAGTCTAACCCTAACCCTAAGAGCCTCAGTCTAACCCTAACCCTAAGAGCCTCAGTCTAACCCTAACCCTAAGAGCCTGAGTCTAACCCTAACCCTAAGAGCCTGAGTCTAACCCTCACCATAAGAGCCTAACTCTAACCCTAACCCTAAGAGACTAACCCTAACCCTAACCCTAAGAGTCTAACCCTAACCCTGAGTCTAACGCTAACCCTAACCCTAACCCTAACCCTAACCCTAACCCTAACCCTAACCCTAACCCTAACCCTAACCCTAACCCTAACCCTAAGAGTCTAACCCTAACCCTAACCCTAACCCTAAGAGTCTAACCCTAACCCTGAGTCTAACCCTAACCCTAACCCTAACCCTAAGAGTCTAACCCTAACCCTAAGAGTCTAACCCTAACCCTAACCCTAACCCTAAGAGTCTAACCCTAACCCTAACCCTAACAGTCTAACCCTAACCCTAACCCTAACCCTAAAAGTCTAACCCTAACCCTAACCCTAAGAGTCTAACCCTAACCCTAAGAGTCTAACCTTAACCCTAACCCTAACCCTAAGAGTCTAACCCTAACCCTAACCCTAACCCTAACCCTGACCCTAACCCTAAGAGTCTAACCCTAACCCTAAAGCTAACCCTAACCCTAAGAGTCTAACCCTAACCCTACCCTAACCCTAAGAGTCTAACCCTAACCCTAAGAGTCTAACCCTAACCCTAACCCTAACCCTAAGAGTCTAACCCTAACCCTAAGAGTCTAACCCTAACCCTAAGAGTCTAACCCTAACCCTAACAGTCTAACACTAAGAGTCTAACCCTAACCCTAACCCTAACAGTCTAACCCTAACCCTAACCCTAACCCCGGCTGAAGAACCCAAGTATATTTCGCTAGATGGCAGCAGCGCTCCACCAACAGCGCCGGCTGCAGTACCCAAATATATTTCGCTAGATGGCAGCAGCGCTCCACCAAAAGGGCGGCTGCAGTACCCAATTACATTTCGCTAGATAGCAGCAGCGCTCCACCAAAAGGGCGGCTGCAGTACCCAAGTATATTTCGCTAGATGGCAGCAGCGCTCCACCAACCGGGCGGCTGCAGTACCCAATTACATTTCGCTAGATGGCAGAAGCGCTCCATCAACCGGGCGGCTGCAGTACCCAAATATATTTCGCTAGATGGCAGCAGCGCTCCACCAACAGCGCCGGCTGCAGTACCCAAGTATATTTCGCTAGATGGCAGCAGCGCTCACCCAACCGGGCCGCCTGCAGTACCCAAGTATATTTCGCTAGATGGCAGCAGCGCTCCACCAAAAGGGCGGCTGCAGTACCCAATTACATTTCGCTAGATGGCAGCAGCGCTCCACCAACCGGGCGGCTGCAGTACCCAATTACATTTCGCTAGATGGCAGCAGCGCTCCACCAAAAGGGCGGCTGCAGTACCCAACTACATTTCGCTAGATGGCAGCAGCGCTCCACCAACAGGGCCGGCTGCAGTACCCAATTATATTTCGCTAGATGGCAGCAGCGCTCCACCAACAGGGCCGGCTGCAGTACCCAAATATATTTCGCTAGATGGCAGCAGCGCTCCACAAACCGGGCGGCTGCAGTACCCAAATATATTTCGCTAGATGGCAGCAGCGCTCCACCAACAGCGCCGGCTGCAGTACCCAAATATATTTCGCTAGATGGCAGCAGCGCTCCACCAACCGGGCGGCTGCAGTACCCAAGTATATTTCGCTAGATGGCAGCAGCGCTCCACCAAAAGGGCGGCTGCAGTACCCAATTACATTTCGCTAGATGGCAGCAGCGCTCCACCAAAAGGGCGGCTGCAGTACCCAATTACATTTCGCTAGATGGCAGCAGCGCTCCACCAAAAGGGCGGCTGCAGTACCCAACTACATTTCGCTAGATGGCAGCAGCGCTCCACCAAGAGGGCCGGCTGCAGTACCCAATTATATTTCGCTAGATGGCAGCAGCGCTCCACCAAAAGGGCCGGCTGCAGTACCCAAATATATTTCGCTAGATGGCAGCAGCGCTCCACAAACCGGGCGGCTGCAGTACCCAAATATATTTCGCTAGATGGCAGCAGCGCTCCACCAACAGCGCCGGCTGCAGTACCCAAGTATATTTCGCTAGATGGCAGCAGCGCTCCACCAACGGGGCCGCCTGCAGTACCCAATTACATTTCGCTAGATGGCAGCAGCGCTCCACAAACCGGGCGGCTGCAGTACCCAAATATATTTCGCTAGATGGCAGCAGAGCTCCACCAACAGGGCCGGCTGCAGTACCCAAATATATTTCGCTAGATGGCAGCAGCGCTCCACCAACAGCGCCGGCTGCAGTACCCAAGTATATTTCGCTAGATGGCAGCAGCGCTCCACCAAAAGGGCGGCTGCAGTACCCAAATATATAGTACTGAGTCTAACCCTAACCCTAAGAGCCTGAGTCTAACCCTAACCCTAAGAGCCTGAGTCTAACCCTCACCATAAGAGCCTGAGTCTAACCCTAACCCTAAGAGCCTCAGTCTAACCCTAACCCTAAGAGCCTGAGTCTAACCCTAACCCTAAGAGCCTCAGTCTAACCCTAACCCTAAGAGGCTAACTCTAACCCTAACCCTAAGAGACTAACCCTAACCCTAACCCTAAGAGCCTAAGTCTAACACTAACCCTAGGAGTCTAACCCTAACCCTAACACTAACCCTAAGAGTCTAACCCTAACCCTAACCATAACCCTAACCCTAAGAGTCTAACCCTAACCCTGAGTCTAACCCTAACCCTAACCCTAACCCTAAGAGTCTAACCCTAACCCTAAGAGACTAACCCTAACCCTAACCCTAATCCTAAGAGTCTAACCCTAACCCTAACTCTAACCCTAACAGTCTAACCCTAACCCTAAGAGTCTAACCCTAAGAGTCTAACCCTAACCCTACCCTAACCCTAACAGTCTAACCCTAACCCTAACCCTAACCCTAACCCTAAGAGTCTAACCCTAACCCTAACCCTAACCCTAAGAGTCTAACCCTAACCCTAAGAGTCTAACCTTAACCCTAACCCTAACCCTAAGAGTCTAACCCTAACCCTAACCCTAACCCTAACCCTGACCCTAACCCTAAGAGTCTAACCCTAACCCTAACCCTAACCCTAAGAGTCTAACCCTAACACTACCCTAACCCTAAGAGTCTAACCCTAACCCTAAGAGTCTAACCCTAACCCTAACCCTAACCCTAAGAGTCTAACCCTAACCCTAAGAGTCTAACCCTAACCCTAACCCTAACCCTAACCCTAAGAGTCTAACCCTAACCCTAAGAATCTAACCCTAAGAGTCTAACCCTAACCCTAACAGTCTAACCCTAACCCTAACCCCGGCTGAAGTACCCAAGTATATTTCGCTAGATGGCAGCAGCGCTCCACCAACAGCGCCGGCTGCAGTACCCAAATATATTTCGCTAGATGGCAGCAGCGCTCCACCAACAGGGCGGCTGCAGTACCCAATTACATTTAGCTAGATGGCAGCAGCGCTCCACCAACCGGGCGGCTGCAGTACCCAATTATATTTCGCTAGATAGCAGCAGCGCTCCACCAACCGGGCGGCTGCAGTACCCAACTACATTTCGCTAGATGGCAGCAGCGCTCCACCAAAAAAGCCGGCTGCAGTACCCAAATATATTTCGCTAGATGGCAGCAGCGCTCCACCAAAAGGGCGGCTGCAGTACCCAAGTATATTTCGCTAGATGGCAGCAGCGCTCCACCAACAGGGCCGGCTGCAGTACCCAATTATATTTCGCTAGATGGCAGCAGCGCTCCACCAACCGGGCGGCTGCAGTACCCAATGACATTTCGCTAGATGGCAGCAGCGCTCACCCAACCGGGCCGCCTGCAGTACCCAAGTATATTTCGCTAGATGGCAGCAGCGCTCCACCAACAGCGCCGGCCGCAGTACCCTAATATATTTCGCTAGATGGCAGCAGCGCTCCACCAACAGGGCCGGCTGCAGTACCCAAATATATTTCGCTAGATGGCAGCAGCGCTCCACCAACAGAGCCGGCTGCAGTACCCAAATGTATTTCGCTAGATGGCAGCAGCGCTCCACCAAAAGGGGCCGGCTGCAGTACCCAAATATATTTCGCTAGATGGCAGCAGCGCTCCACCAACAGAGCCGGCTGCAGTACCCAAATATATTTCGCTAGATGGCAGCAGCGCTCCACCAACAGGGCCGGCTGCAGTACCCAAGTATATTTCGCTAGATGGCAGCAGCGCTCCACCAAAAGGGCGGCTGCAGTACCCAATTACATTTCGCTAGATGGCAGCTGCGCTCCACCAAAAGGGCGGCTGCAGTACCCAATTACATTTCGCTAGATGGCAGCAGCGCTCCACCAAAAGGGCGGCTGCAGTACCCAACTACATTTCGCTAGATGGCAGCAGCGCTCCACCAACAGGGCCGGCTGCAGTACCCAATTATATTTCGCTAGATTGCAGCAGCGCACCACCAACAGGGCCGGCTGCAGTACCCAAATATATTTCGCTAGATGGCAGCAGCGCTCCACAAACCGGGCGGCTGCAGTACCCAAATATATTTCGCTAGATGGCAGCAGCGCTCCACCAACAGGGCGGCTGCAGTACCCAAATATATTTCGCTAGATGGCAGCAGCGCTCCACCAACCGAGCGGCTGCAGTACCCAATTACATTTCGCTAGATGGCAGCTGCGCTCCACCAAAAGGGCGGCTGCAGTACCCAATTACATTTCGCTAGATAGCAGCAGCGCTCCACCAACCGGGCGGCTGCAGTACCCAATTACATTTCGCTAGATGGCAGCAGCGCTCCACCAAAAGGGCGGCTGCAGTACCCAAATATATTTCGCTAGACGGCAGCAGCGCTCCACCAAAAGGGCGGCTGCAGTACCCAAGTATATTTCGCTAGATGGCAGCAGCGCTCCACCAACCGGGCGGCTGCAGTACCCAATTACATTTCGCTAGATGGCAGCAGCGCTCCATCAACCGGGCGGCTGCAGTACCCAAATATATTTCGCTAGATGGCAGCAGCGCTCCACCAACAGCGCCGGCTGCAGTACCCAAGTATATTTCGCTAGATGGCAGCAGCGCTCACCCAACCGGGCCGCCTGCAGTACCCAAGTATATTTCGCTAGATGGCAGCAGCGCTCCACCAAAAGGGCGGCTGCAGTACCCAATGACATTTCGCTAGATGGCAGCAGCGCTCCACCAAAAGGGCGGCTGCAGTACCCAATTACATTTCGCTAGATGGCAGCAGCGCTCCACCAAAAGGGCGGCTGCAGTACCCAACTACATTTCGCTAGATGGCAGCAGCGCTCCACCAAAAGGGCCGGCTGCAGTACCCAATTATATTTCGCTAGATGGCAGCAGCGCTCCACCAACAGGGCCGGCTGCAGTACCCAAATATATTTCGCTAGATGGCAGCAGCGCTCCACAAACCGGGCGGCTGCAGTACCCAAATATATTTCGCTAGATGGCAGCAGCGCTCCACCAACAGCGCCGGCTGCAGTACCCAAATATATTTCGCTAGATGGCAGCAGCGCTCCACCAACCGGGCGGCTGCAGTACCCAAGTATATTTCGCTAGATGGCAGCAGCGCTCCACCAACAGGGCCGGCTGCAGTACCCAAGTATATTTCGCTAGATGGCAGCAGCGCTCCACCAAAAGGGCGGCTGCAGTACCCAATTACATTTCGCTAGATGGCAGCAGCGCTCCACCAAAAGGGCGGCTGCAGTACCCAATTACATTTCGCTAGATGGCAGCAGCGCTCCACCAAAAGGGCGGCTGCAGTACCCAACTACATTTCGCTAGATGGCAGCAGCGCTCCACCAACAGGGCCGGCTGCAGTACCCAATTATATTTCGCTAGATGGCAGCAGCGCTCCACCAAAAGGGCCGGCTGCAGTACCCAAATATATTTCGCTAGATGGCAGCAGCGCTCCACAAACCGGGCGGCTGCAGTACCCAAATATATTTCGCTAGATGGCAGCAGCGCTCCACCAACAGGGCCGGCTGCAGTACCCAAGTATATTTCGCTAGATGGCAGCAGCGCTCCACCAACGGGGCCGCCTGCAGTACCCAATTACATTTCGCTAGATGGCAGCAGCGCTCCACAAACCGGGCGGCTGCAGTACCCAAATATATTTCGCTAGATGGCAGCAGAGCTCCACCAACAGGGCCGGCTGCAGTACCCAAATATATTTCGCTAGATGGCAGCAGCGCTCCACCAACAGCGCCGGCTGCAGTACCCAAGTATATTTCGCTAGATGGCAGCAGCGCTCCACCAACGGGGCCGCCTGCAGTACCCAATTACATTTCGCTAGATGGCAGCAGCGCTCCACCAACCGGGCGGCTGCAGTACCCAAATATATTTCGCTAGATGGCAGCAGAGCTCCACCAACAGGGCCGGCTGCAGTACCCAAATATATTTCGCTAGATGGCAGCAGCGCTCCACCAACAGCGCCGGCTGCAGTACCCAAGTATATTTCGCTAGATGGCAGCAGCGCTCCACCAAAAGGGCGGCTGCAGTACCCAAATATATAGTACTGAGTCTAACCCTAACCCTAAGAGCCTGAGTCTAACCCTAACCCTAAGAGCCTGAGTCTAACCCTCACCATAAGAGCCTGAGTCTAACCCTAACCCTAAGAGCCTCAGTCTAACCCTAACCCTAAGAGCCTGAGTCTAACCCTAACCCTAAGAGCCTCAGTCTAACCCTAACCCTAAGAGCCTAACTCTAACCCTAACCCTAAGAGACTAACCCTAACCCTAACCCTAAGAGCCTAAGTCTAACACTAACCCTAGGAGTCTAACCCTAACCCTAACCCTAACCCTAAGAGTCTAACCCTAACCCTAACCCTAACCCTAACCCTAAGAGTCTAACCCTAACCCTGAGTCTAACCCTAATCCTAACCCTAACCCTAAGAGTCTAACCCTAACCCTAAGAGTCTAACCCTAACCCTAACCCTAATCCTAAGAGTCTAACCCTAACCCTAACCCTAACCCTTAGAGTCTAACCCGAACCCTAACCCTAACCCTAACCCTAACCCTAAGAGTCTAACCCTAACCCTAACCCTAACCCTAACCCTAAGAGTCTAACCCTAACCCTGAGTCTAACCCTAACCCTAACCCTAACCCTAAGAGTCTAACCCTAACCCTAAGAGTCTAACCCTAACCCTAACCCTAACCCTAAGAGTCTAACCCTAACCCTAACTCTAACCCTAACAGTCTAACCCTAACCCTAAGAGTCTAACCCTAAGAGTCTAACCCTAACCCTACCCTAACCCTAACAGTCTAACCCTAACCCTAACCCTAACCCTAACCCTAAGAGTCTAACCCTAACCCTAACCCTAACCCTAAGAGTCTAACCCTAACCCTAAGAGTCTAACCTTAACCCTAACACTAACCCTAAGAGTCTAACCCTAACCCTAACCCTAACCCTAACCCTGACCCTAACCCTAAGAGTCTAACCCTAACCCTAACCCTAACCCTAAGAGTCTAACCCTAACACTACCCTAACCCTAAGAGTCTAACCCTAACCCTAAGAGTCTAACCCTAACCCTAACCCTAACCCTAAGAGTCTAACCCTAACCCTAAGAGTCTAACCCTAACCCTAACCCTAACCCTAACCCTAAGAGTCTAACCCTAACCCTAAGAATCTAACCCTATGAGTCTAACCCTAACCCTAACAGTCTAACCCTAACCCTAACCCCGGCTGAAGTACCCAAGTATATTTCGCTAGATGGCAGCAGCGCTCCACCAACAGCGCCGGCTGCAGTACCCAAATATATTTCGCTAGATGGCAGCAGCGCTCCACCAACAGGGCGGCTGCAGTACCCAATTACATTTCGCTAGATGGCAGCAGCGCTCCACCAACCGGGCGGCTGCAGTACCCAATTATATTTCGCTAGATGGCAGCAGCGCTCCACCAACAGCGCCGGCTGCAGTACCCAACTACATTTCGCTAGATGGCAGCAGCGCTCCACCAAAAAAGCCGGCTGCAGTACCCAAATATATTTCGCTAGATGGCAGCAGCGCTCCACCAACAGGGCCGGCTGCACTACCCAAGTATATTTCGCTAGATGGCAGCAGCGCTCCACCAAAAGGGCGGCTGCAGTACCCAAGTATATTTCGCTAGATGGCAGCAGCGCTCCACCAACAGGGCCGCCTGCAGTACCCAAGTATATTTCGCTAGATGGCAGCAGCGCTCCACCAACCGGGCGGCTGCAGTACCCAAGTATATTTCGCTAGATGGCAGCAGCGCTCACCCAAGCGGGCCGCCTGCAGTACCCAAGTATATTTCGCTAGATGGCAGCAGCGCTCCACCAACAGCGCCGGCCGCAGTACCCTAATATATTTCGCTAGATGGCAGCAGCGCTCCACCAACAGGGCCGGCTGCAGTACCCAAATATATTTCGCTAGATGGCAGCAGCGCTCCACCAACAGAGCCGGCTGCAGTACCCAAATATATTTCGCTAGATGGCAGCAGCGCTCCACCAAAAGGGGCCGGCTGCAGTACCCAAATATATTTCGCTAGATGGCAGCAGCGCTCCACCAACAGAGCCGGCTGCAGTACCCAAATATATTTCGCTAGATGGCAGCAGCGCTCCACCAACAGGGCCGGCTGCACTACCCAAGTATATTTCGCTAGATGGCAGCAGCGCTCCACCAAAAGGGCGGCTGCAGTACCCAATTACATTTCGCTAGATGGCAGCAGCGCTCCACCAAAAGGGCGGCTGCAGTACCCAATTACATTTCGCTAGATGGCAGCAGCGCTCCACCAAAAGGGCGGCTGCAGTACCCAACTACATTTCGCTAGATGGCAGCAGCGCTCCACCAACAGGGCCGGCTGCAGTACCCAATTATATTTCGCTAGATGGCAGCAGCGCACCACCAACAGGGCCGGCTGCAGTACCCAAATATATTTCGCTAGATGGCAGCAGCGCTCCACAAACCGGGCGGCTGCAGTACCCAAATATATTTCGCTAGATGGCAGCAGCGCTCCACCAACAGGGCGGCTGCAGTACCCAAATATATTTCGCTAGATGGCAGCAGCGCTCCACCAACCGAGCGGCTGCAGTACCCAATTACATTTCGCTAGATGGCAGCAGCGCTCCACCAAAAGGGCGGCTGTAGTACCCAAATATATTTCGCTAGATGGCAGCAGAGCTCCACCAACAGGGCCGGCTGCAGTACCCAAATATATTTCGCTAGATGGCAGCAGCGCTCCACCAACAGCGCCGGCTGCAGTACCCAAGTATATTTCGCTAGATGGCAGCAGCGCTCCACCAAAAGGGCGGCTGCAGTACCCAAATATATAGTACTGAGTCTAACCCTAACCCTAAGAGCCTGAGTCTAACCCTAACCCTAAGAGCCTGAGTCTAACCCTCACCCTAAGAGCCTGAGTCTAACCCTAACCCTAAGAGCCTCAGTCTAACCCTAACCCTAAGAGCCTCAGTCTAACCCTAACCCTAAGAGCCTGAGTCTAACCCTAACCCTAAGAGCATAACTCTAACCCTAACCCTAAGAGACTAACCCTAACCCTAACCCTAAGAGTCTAACCCTAACCCTGAGTCTAACGCTAACCCTAACCCTAACCCTAACCCTAACCCTAACCCTAACCCTAACCCTAACCCTAACCCTAACCCTAAGAGTCTAACCCTAACCCTAACCCTAACCCTAAGAGTCTAACCCTAACCCTGAGTCTAACCCTAACCCTAACCCTAACCCTAAGAGTCTAACCCTAACCCTAAGAGTCTAACCCTAACCCTAACCCTAACCCTAACCCTAAGAGTCTAACCCTAACCCTGAGTCTAACCCTAACCCTAACCCTAACCCTAAGAGTCTAACCCTAACCCTAAGAGTCTAACCCTAACCCTAACCCTAACCCTAAGAGTCTAACCCTAACCCTAACTCTAACCCTAACAGTCTAACCCTAACCCTAAGAGTCTAACCCTAAGAGTCTAACCCTAACCCTACCCTAACCCTAACAGTCTAACCCTAACCCTAACCCTAACCCTAACCCTAAGAGTCTAACCCTAACCCTAACCCTAACCCTAAGAGTCTAACCCTAACCCTAAGAGTCTAACCCTAACCCTAACCCTAACCCTAACCCTGACCCTAACCCCAAGAGTCTAACCCTAACCCTAACCCTAACCCTAAGAGTCTAACCCTAACACTACCCTAACCCTAAGAGTCTAACCCTAACCCTAAGAGTCTAACCCTAACCCTAACCCTAACCCTAAGAGTCTAACCCTAACCCTAAGAGTCTAACCCTAACCCTAACCCTAACCCTAACCCTAAGAGTCTAACCCTAACCCTAAGAATCTAACCCTATGAGTCTAACCCTAACCCTAACAGTCTAACCCTAACCCTAACCCCGGCTGAAGTACCCAAGTATATTTCGCTAGATGGCAGCAGCGCTCCACCAACAGCGCCGGCTGCAGTACCCAAATATATTTCGCTAGATGGCAGCAGCGCTCCACCAACAGGGCGGCTGCAGTACCCAATTACATTTCGCTAGATGGCAGCAGCGCTCCACCAACCGGGCGGCTGCAGTACCCAATTATATTTCGCTAGATGGCAGCAGCGCTCCACCAACAGCGCCGGCTGCAGTACCCAACTACATTTCGCTAGATGGCAGCAGCGCTCCACCAAAAAAGCCGGCTGCAGTACCCAAATATATTTCGCTAGATGGCAGCAGCGCTCCACCAACAGGGCCGGCTGCACTACCCAAGTATATTTCGCTAGATGGCAGCAGCGCTCCACCAAAAGGGCGGCTGCAGTACCCAAGTATATTTCGCTAGATGGCAGCAGCGCTCCACCAACAGGGCCGCCTGCAGTACCCAAGTATATTTCGCTAGATGGCAGCAGCGCTCCACCAACCGGGCGGCTGCAGTACCCAAGTATATTTCGCTAGATGGCAGCAGCGCTCACCCAACCGGGCCGCCTGCAGTACCCAAGTATATTTCGCTAGATGGCAGCAGCGCTCCACCAACAGCGCCGGCCGCAGTACCCTAATATATTTCGCTAGATGGCAGCAGCGCTCCACCAACAGGGCCGGCTGCAGTACCCAAGTATATTTCGCTAGATGGCAGCAGCGCTCCACCAAAAGGGCGGCTGCAGTACCCAATTACATTTCGCTAGATGGCAGCTGCGCTCCACCAAAAGGGCGGCTGCAGTACCCAATTACATTTCGCTAGATGGCAGCAGCGCTCCACCAAAAGGGCGGCTGCAGTACCCAACTACATTTCGCTAGATGGCAGCAGCGCTCCACCAAAAGGGCCGGCTGCAGTACCCAATTATATTTCGCTAGATTGCAGCAGCGCACCACCAACAGGGCCGGCTGCAGTACCCAAATATATTTCGCTAGATGGCAGCAGCGCTCCACAAACCGGGCGGCTGCAGTACCCAAATATATTTCGCTAGATGGCAGCAGCGCTCCACCAACAGGGCGGCTGCAGTACCCAAATATATTTCGCTAGATGGCAGCAGCGCTCCACCAACCGAGCGGCTGCAGTACCCAATTACATTTCGCTAGATGGCAGCTGCGCTCCACCAAAAGGGCGGCTGCAGTACCCAATTACATTTCGCTAGATAGCAGCAGCGCTCCACCAACCGGGCGGCTGCAGTACCCAATTACATTTCGCTAGATGGCAGCAGCGCTCCACCAAAAGGGCGGCTGCAGTACCCAAATATATTTCGCTAGACGGCAGCAGCGCTCCACCAAAAGGGCGGCTGCAGTACCCAAGTATATTTCGCTAGATGGCAGCAGCGCTCCACCAACCGGGCGGCTGCAGTACCCAATTACATTTCGCTAGATGGCAGCAGCGCTCCATCAACCGGGCGGCTGCAGTACCCAAATATATTTCGCTAGATGGCAGCAGCGCTCCACCAACAGCGCCGGCTGCAGTACCCAAGTATATTTCGCTAGATGGCAGCAGCGCTCACCCAACCGGGCCGCCTGCAGTACCCAAGTATATTTCGCTAGATGGCAGCAGCGCTCCACCAAAAGGGCGGCTGCAGTACCCAATGACATTTCGCTAGATGGCAGCAGCGCTCCACCAAAAGGGCGGCTGCAGTACCCAATTACATTTCGCTAGATGGCAGCAGCGCTCCACCAAAAGGGCGGCTGCAGTACCCAACTACATTTCGCTAGATGGCAGCAGCGCTCCACCAAAAGGGCCGGCTGCAGTACCCAATTATATTTCGCTAGATGGCAGCAGCGCTCCACCAACAGGGCCGGCTGCAGTACCCAAATATATTTCGCTAGATGGCAGCAGCGCTCCACAAACCGGGCGGCTGCAGTACCCAAATATATTTCGCTAGATGGCAGCAGCGCTCCACCAACAGCGCCGGCTGCAGTACCCAAATATATTTCGCTAGATGGCAGCAGCGCTCCACCAACCGGGCGGCTGCAGTACCCAAGTATATTTCGCTAGATGGCAGCAGCGCTCCACCAACAGGGCCGGCTGCAGTACCCAAGTATATTTCGCTAGATGGCAGCAGCGCTCCACCAACGGGGCCGCCTGCAGTACCCAATTACATTTCGCTAGATGGCAGCAGCGCTCCACAAACCGGGCGGCTGCAGTACCCAAATATATTTCGCTAGATGGCAGCAGAGCTCCACCAACAGGGCCGGCTGCAGTACCCAAATATATTTCGCTAGATGGCAGCAGCGCTCCACCAACAGCGCCGGCTGCAGTACCCAAGTATATTTCGCTAGATGGCAGCAGCGCTCCACCAACGGGGCCGCCTGCAGTACCCAATTACATTTCGCTAGATGGCAGCAGCGCTCCACCAACCGGGCGGCTGCAGTACCCAAATATATTTCGCTAGATGGCAGCAGAGCTCCACCAACAGGGCCGGCTGCAGTACCCAAATATATTTCGCTAGATGGCAGCAGCGCTCCACCAACAGCGCCGGCTGCAGTACCCAAGTATATTTCGCTAGATGGCAGCAGCGCTCCACCAAAAGGGCGGCTGCAGTACCCAAATATATAGTACTGAGTCTAACCCTAACCCTAAGAGCCTGAGTCTAACCCTAACCCTAAGAGCCTCAGTCTAACCCTAACCCTAAGAGCCTGAGTCTAACCCTAACCCTAAGAGCCTCAGTCTAACCCTAACCCTAAGAGCCTAACTCTAACCCTAACCCTAAGAGACTAACCCTAACCCTAACCCTAAGAGCCTAAGTCTAACACTAACCCTAGGAGTCTAACCCTAACCCTAACCCTAACCCTAAGAGTCTAACCCTAACCCTAACCCTAACCCTAAGAGTCTAACCCTAACCCTAAGAGTCTAACCTTAACCCTAACACTAACCCTAAGAGTCTAACCCTAACCCTAACCCTAACCCTAACCCTGACCCTAACCCTAAGAGTCTAACCCTAACCCTAACCCTAACCCTAAGAGTCTAACCCTAACACTACCCTAACCCTAAGAGTCTAACCCTAACCCTAAGAGTCTAACCCTAACCCTAACCCTAACCCTAAGAGTCTAACCCTAACCCTAAGAGTCTAACCCTAACCCTAACCCTAACCCTAACCCTAAGAGTCTAACCCTAACCCTAAGAATCTAACCCTATGAGTCTAACCCTAACCCTAACAGTCTAACCCTAACCCCGGCTGAAGTACCCAAGTATATTTCGCTAGATGGCAGCAGCGCTCCACCAACAGCGCCGGCTGCAGTACCCAAATATATTTCGCTAGATGGCAGCAGCGCTCCACCAACAGGGCGGCTGCAGTACCCAATTACATTTCGCTAGATGGCAGCAGCGCTCCACCAACCGGGCGGCTGCAGTACCCAATTATATTTCGCTAGATGGCAGCAGCGCTCCACCAACAGCGCCGGCTGCAGTACCCAACTACATTTCGCTAGATGGCAGCAGCGCTCCACCAAAAAAGCCGGCTGCAGTACCCAAATATATTTCGCTAGATGGCAGCAGCGCTCCACCAACAGGGCCGGCTGCACTACCCAAGTATATTTCGCTAGATGGCAGCAGCGCTCCACCAAAAGGGCGGCTGCAGTACCCAAGTATATTTCGCTAGATGGCAGCAGCGCTCCACCAACAGGGCCGCCTGCAGTACCCAAGTATATTTCGCTAGATGGCAGCAGCGCTCCACCAACCGGGCGGCTGCAGTACCCAAGTATATTTCGCTAGATGGCAGCAGCGCTCACCCAACCGGGCCGCCTGCAGTACCCAAGTATATTTCGCTAGATGGCAGCAGCGCTCCACCAACAGCGCCGGCCGCAGTACCCTAATATATTTCGCTAGATGGCAGCAGCGCTCCACCAACAGGGCCGGCTGCAGTACCCAAATATATTTCGCTAGATGGCAGCAGCGCTCCACCAACAGAGCCGGCTGCAGTACCCAAATATATTTCGCTAGATGGCAGCAGCGCTCCACCAAAAGGGGCCGGCTGCAGTACCCAAATATATTTCGCTAGATGGCAGCAGCGCTCCACCAACAGAGCCGGCTGCAGTACCCAAATATATTTCGCTAGATGGCAGCAGCGCTCCACCAACAGGGCCGGCTGCAGTACCCAAGTATATTTCGCTAGATGGCAGCAGCGCTCCACCAAAAGGGCGGCTGCAGTACCCAATTACATTTCGCTAGATGGCAGCAGCGCTCCACCAAAAGGGCGGCTGCAGTACCCAATTACATTTCGCTAGATGGCAGCAGCGCTCCACCAAAAGGGCGGCTGCAGTACCCAACTACATTTCGCTAGATGGCAGCAGCGCTCCACCAACAGGGCCGGCTGCAGTACCCAATTATATTTCGCTAGATGGCAGCAGCGCACCACCAACAGGGCCGGCTGCAGTACCCAAATATATTTCGCTAGATGGCAGCAGCGCTCCACAAACCGGGCGGCTGCAGTACCCAAATATATTTCGCTAGATGGCAGCAGCGCTCCACCAACAGGGCGGCTGCAGTACCCAAATATATTTCGCTAGATGGCAGCAGCGCTCCACCAACCGAGCGGCTGCAGTACCCAATTACATTTCGCTAGATGGCAGCAGCGCTCCACCAAAAGGGCGGCTGTAGTACCCAAATATATTTCGCTAGATGGCAGCAGAGCTCCACCAACAGGGCCGGCTGCAGTACCCAAATATATTTCGCTAGATGGCAGCAGCGCTCCACCAACAGCGCCGGCTGCAGTACCCAAGTATATTTCGCTAGATGGCAGCAGCGCTCCACCAAAAGGGCGGCTGCAGTACCCAAATATATAGTACTGAGTCTAACCCTAACCCTAAGAGCCTGAGTCTAACCCTAACCCTAAGAGCCTGAGTCTAACCCTCACCCTAAGAGCCTGAGTCTAACCCTAACCCTAAGAGCCTCAGTCTAACCCTAACCCTAAGAGCCTCAGTCTAACCCTAACCCTAAGAGCCTGAGTCTAACCCTAACCCTAAGAGCATAACTCTAACCCTAACCCTAAGAGACTAACCCTAACCCTAACCCTAAGAGTCTAACCCTAACCCTGAGTCTAACGCTAACCCTAACCCTAACCCTAACCCTAACCCTAACCCTAACCCTAACCCTAACCCTAACCCTAACCCTAAGAGTCTAACCCTAACCCTAACCCTAACCCTAAGAGTCTAACCCTAACCCTGAGTCTAACCCTAACCCTAACCCTAACCCTAAGAGTCTAACCCTAACCCTAAGAGTCTAACCCTAACCCTAACCCTAACCCTAACCCTAAGAGTCTAACCCTAACCCTGAGTCTAACCCTAACCCTAACCCTAACCCTAAGAGTCTAACCCTAACCCTAAGAGTCTAACCCTAACCCTAACCCTAACCCTAAGAGTCTAACCCTAACCCTAACTCTAACCCTAACAGTCTAACCCTAACCCTAAGAGTCTAACCCTAAGAGTCTAACCCTAACCCTACCCTAACCCTAACAGTCTAACCCTAACCCTAACCCTAACCCTAACCCTAAGAGTCTAACCCTAACCCTAACCCTAACCCTAAGAGTCTAACCCTAACCCTAAGAGTCTAACCCTAACCCTAACCCTAACCCTAACCCTGACCCTAACCCCAAGAGTCTAACCCTAACCCTAACCCTAACCCTAAGAGTCTAACCCTAACACTACCCTAACCCTAAGAGTCTAACCCTAACCCTAAGAGTCTAACCCTAACCCTAACCCTAACCCTAAGAGTCTAACCCTAACCCTAAGAGTCTAACCCTAACCCTAACCCTAACCCTAACCCTAAGAGTCTAACCCTAACCCTAAGAATCTAACCCTATGAGTCTAACCCTAACCCTAACAGTCTAACCCTAACCCTAACCCCGGCTGAAGTACCCAAGTATATTTCGCTAGATGGCAGCAGCGCTCCACCAACAGCGCCGGCTGCAGTACCCAAATATATTTCGCTAGATGGCAGCAGCGCTCCACCAACAGGGCGGCTGCAGTACCCAATTACATTTCGCTAGATGGCAGCAGCGCTCCACCAACCGGGCGGCTGCAGTACCCAATTATATTTCGCTAGATGGCAGCAGCGCTCCACCAACAGCGCCGGCTGCAGTACCCAACTACATTTCGCTAGATGGCAGCAGCGCTCCACCAAAAAAGCCGGCTGCAGTACCCAAATATATTTCGCTAGATGGCAGCAGCGCTCCACCAACAGGGCCGGCTGCACTACCCAAGTATATTTCGCTAGATGGCAGCAGCGCTCCACCAAAAGGGCGGCTGCAGTACCCAAGTATATTTCGCTAGATGGCAGCAGCGCTCCACCAACAGGGCCGCCTGCAGTACCCAAGTATATTTCGCTAGATGGCAGCAGCGCTCCACCAACCGGGCGGCTGCAGTACCCAAGTATATTTCGCTAGATGGCAGCAGCGCTCACCCAACCGGGCCGCCTGCAGTACCCAAGTATATTTCGCTAGATGGCAGCAGCGCTCCACCAACAGCGCCGGCCGCAGTACCCTAATATATTTCGCTAGATGGCAGCAGCGCTCCACCAACAGGGCCGGCTGCAGTACCCAAGTATATTTCGCTAGATGGCAGCAGCGCTCCACCAAAAGGGCGGCTGCAGTACCCAATTACATTTCGCTAGATGGCAGCTGCGCTCCACCAAAAGGGCGGCTGCAGTACCCAATTACATTTCGCTAGATGGCAGCAGCGCTCCACCAAAAGGGCGGCTGCAGTACCCAACTACATTTCGCTAGATGGCAGCAGCGCTCCACCAACAGGGCCGGCTGCAGTACCCAATTATATTTCGCTAGATTGCAGCAGCGCACCACCAACAGGGCCGGCTGCAGTACCCAAATATATTTCGCTAGATGGCAGCAGCGCTCCACAAACCGGGCGGCTGCAGTACCCAAATATATTTCGCTAGATGGCAGCAGCGCTCCACCAACAGGGCGGCTGCAGTACCCAAATATATTTCGCTAGATGGCAGCAGCGCTCCACCAACCGAGCGGCTGCAGTACCCAATTACATTTCGCTAGATGGCAGCTGCGCTCCACCAAAAGGGCGGCTGCAGTACCCAATTACATTTCGCTAGATAGCAGCAGCGCTCCACCAACCGGGCGGCTGCAGTACCCAATTACATTTCGCTAGATGGCAGCAGCGCTCCACCAAAAGGGCGGCTGCAGTACCCAAATATATTTCGCTAGACGGCAGCAGCGCTCCACCAAAAGGGCGGCTGCAGTACCCAAGTATATTTCGCTAGATGGCAGCAGCGCTCCACCAACCGGGCGGCTGCAGTACCCAATTACATTTCGCTAGATGGCAGCAGCGCTCCATCAACCGGGCGGCTGCAGTACCCAAATATATTTCGCTAGATGGCAGCAGCGCTCCACCAACAGCGCCGGCTGCAGTACCCAAGTATATTTCGCTAGATGGCAGCAGCGCTCACCCAACCGGGCCGCCTGCAGTACCCAAGTATATTTCGCTAGATGGCAGCAGCGCTCCACCAAAAGGGCGGCTGCAGTACCCAATGACATTTCGCTAGATGGCAGCAGCGCTCCACCAAAAGGGCGGCTGCAGTACCCAATTACATTTCGCTAGATGGCAGCAGCGCTCCACCAAAAGGGCGGCTGCAGTACCCAACTACATTTCGCTAGATGGCAGCAGCGCTCCACCAAAAGGGCCGGCTGCAGTACCCAATTATATTTCGCTAGATGGCAGCAGCGCTCCACCAACAGGGCCGGCTGCAGTACCCAAATATATTTCGCTAGATGGCAGCAGCGCTCCACAAACCGGGCGGCTGCAGTACCCAAATATATTTCGCTAGATGGCAGCAGCGCTCCACCAACAGCGCCGGCTGCAGTACCCAAATATATTTCGCTAGATGGCAGCAGCGCTCCACCAACCGGGCGGCTGCAGTACCCAAGTATATTTCGCTAGATGGCAGCAGCGCTCCACCAACAGGGCCGGCTGCAGTACCCAAGTATATTTCGCTAGATGGCAGCAGCGCTCCACCAAAAGGGCGGCTGCAGTACCCAATTACATTTCGCTAGATGGCAGCAGCGCTCCACCAAAAGGGCGGCTGCAGTACCCAATTACATTTCGCTAGATGGCAGCAGCGCTCCACCAAAAGGGCGGCTGCAGTACCCAACTACATTTCGCTAGATGGCAGCAGCGCTCCACCAACAGGGCCGGCTGCAGTACCCAATTATATTTCGCTAGATGGCAGCAGCGCTCCACCAAAAGGGCCGGCTGCAGTACCCAAATATATTTCGCTAGATGGCAGCAGCGCTCCACAAACCGGGCGGCTGCAGTACCCAAATATATTTCGCTAGATGGCAGCAGCGCTCCACCAACAGGGCCGGCTGCAGTACCCAAGTATATTTCGCTAGATGGCAGCAGCGCTCCACCAACGGGGCCGCCTGCAGTACCCAATTACATTTCGCTAGATGGCAGCAGCGCTCCACAAACCGGGCGGCTGCAGTACCCAAATATATTTCGCTAGATGGCAGCAGAGCTCCACCAACAGGGCCGGCTGCAGTACCCAAATATATTTCGCTAGATGGCAGCAGCGCTCCACCAACAGCGCCGGCTGCAGTACCCAAGTATATTTCGCTAGATGGCAGCAGCGCTCCACCAACGGGGCCGCCTGCAGTACCCAATTACATTTCGCTAGATGGCAGCAGCGCTCCACCAACCGGGCGGCTGCAGTACCCAAATATATTTCGCTAGATGGCAGCAGAGCTCCACCAACAGGGCCGGCTGCAGTACCCAAATATATTTCGCTAGATGGCAGCAGCGCTCCACCAACAGCGCCGGCTGCAGTACCCAAGTATATTTCGCTAGATGGCAGCAGCGCTCCACCAAAAGGGCGGCTGCAGTACCCAAATATATAGTACTGAGTCTAACCCTAACCCTAAGAGCCTGAGTCTAACCCTAACCCTAAGAGCCTGAGTCTAACCCTCACCATAAGAGCCTGAGTCTAACCCTAACCCTAAGAGCCTCAGTCTAACCCTAACCCTAAGAGCCTGAGTCTAACCCTAACCCTAAGAGCCTCAGTCTAACCCTAACCCTAAGAGCCTAACTCTAACCCTAACCCTAAGAGACTAACCCTAACCCTAACCCTAAGAGCCTAAGTCTAACACTAACCCTAGGAGTCTAACCCTAACCCTAACCCTAACCCTAAGAGTCTAACCCTAACCCTAACCCTAACCCTAACCCTAAGAGTCTAACCCTAACCCTGAGTCTAACCCTAATCCTAACCCTAACCCTAAGAGTCTAACCCTAACCCTAAGAGTCTAACCCTAACCCTAACCCTAATCCTAAGAGTCTAACCCTAACCCTAACCCTAACCCTTAGAGTCTAACCCGAACCCTAACCCTAACCCTAACCCTAACCCTAAGAGTCTAACCCTAACCCTAACCCTAACCCTAACCCTAAGAGTCTAACCCTAACCCTGAGTCTAACCCTAACCCTAACCCTAACCCTAAGAGTCTAACCCTAACCCTAAGAGTCTAACCCTAACCCTAACCCTAACCCTAAGAGTCTAACCCTAACCCTAACTCTAACCCTAACAGTCTAACCCTAACCCTAAGAGTCTAACCCTAAGAGTCTAACCCTAACCCTACCCTAACCCTAACAGTCTAACCCTAACCCTAACCCTAACCCTAACCCTAAGAGTCTAACCCTAACCCTAACCCTAACCCTAAGAGTCTAACCCTAACCCTAAGAGTCTAACCTTAACCCTAACACTAACCCTAAGAGTCTAACCCTAACCCTAACCCTAACCCTAACCCTGACCCTAACCCTAAGAGTCTAACCCTAACCCTAACCCTAACCCTAAGAGTCTAACCCTAACACTACCCTAACCCTAAGAGTCTAACCCTAACCCTAAGAGTCTAACCCTAACCCTAACCCTAACCCTAAGAGTCTAACCCTAACCCTAAGAGTCTAACCCTAACCCTAACCCTAACCCTAACCCTAAGAGTCTAACCCTAACCCTAAGAATCTAACCCTATGAGTCTAACCCTAACCCTAACAGTCTAACCCTAACCCTAACCCCGGCTGAAGTACCCAAGTATATTTCGCTAGATGGCAGCAGCGCTCCACCAACAGCGCCGGCTGCAGTACCCAAATATATTTCGCTAGATGGCAGCAGCGCTCCACCAACAGGGCGGCTGCAGTACCCAATTACATTTCGCTAGATGGCAGCAGCGCTCCACCAACCGGGCGGCTGCAGTACCCAATTATATTTCGCTAGATGGCAGCAGCGCTCCACCAACAGCGCCGGCTGCAGTACCCAACTACATTTCGCTAGATGGCAGCAGCGCTCCACCAAAAAAGCCGGCTGCAGTACCCAAATATATTTCGCTAGATGGCAGCAGCGCTCCACCAACAGGGCCGCCTGCACTACCCAAGTATATTTCGCTAGATGGCAGCAGCGCTCCACCAAAAGGGCGGCTGCAGTACCCAAGTATATTTCGCTAGATGGCAGCAGCGCTCCACCAACAGGGCCGCCTGCAGTACCCAAGTATATTTCGCTAGATGGCAGCAGCGCTCCACCAACCGGGCGGCTGCAGTACCCAAGTATATTTCGCTAGATGGCAGCAGCGCTCACCCAACCGGGCCGCCTGCAGTACCCAAGTATATTTCGCTAGATGGCAGCAGCGCTCCACCAACAGCGCCGGCCGCAGTACCCTAATATATTTCGCTAGATGGCAGCAGCGCTCCACCAACAGGGCCGGCTGCAGTACCCAAATATATTTCGCTAGATGGCAGCAGCGCTCCACCAACAGAGCCGGCTGCAGTACCCAAATATATTTCGCTAGATGGCAGCAGCGCTCCACCAAAAGGGGCCGGCTGCAGTACCCAAATATATTTCGCTAGATGGCAGCAGCGCTCCACCAACAGAGCCGGCTGCAGTACCCAAATATATTTCGCTAGATGGCAGCAGCGCTCCACCAACAGGGCCGGCTGCAGTACCCAAGTATATTTCGCTAGATGGCAGCAGCGCTCCACCAAAAGGGCGGCTGCAGTACCCAATTACATTTCGCTAGATGGCAGCAGCGCTCCACCAAAAGGGCGGCTGCAGTACCCAATTACATTTCGCTAGATGGCAGCAGCGCTCCACCAAAAGGGCGGCTGCAGTACCCAACTACATTTCGCTAGATGGCAGCAGCGCTCCACCAACAGGGCCGGCTGCAGTACCCAATTATATTTCGCTAGATGGCAGCAGCGCACCACCAACAGGGCCGGCTGCAGTACCCAAATATATTTCGCTAGATGGCAGCAGCGCTCCACAAACCGGGCGGCTGCAGTACCCAAATATATTTCGCTAGATGGCAGCAGCGCTCCACCAACAGGGCGGCTGCAGTACCCAAATATATTTCGCTAGATGGCAGCAGCGCTCCACCAACCGAGCGGCTGCAGTACCCAATTACATTTCGCTAGATGGCAGCAGCGCTCCACCAAAAGGGCGGCTGTAGTACCCAAATATATTTCGCTAGATGGCAGCAGAGCTCCACCAACAGGGCCGGCTGCAGTACCCAAATATATTTCGCTAGATGGCAGCAGCGCTCCACCAACAGCGCCGGCTGCAGTACCCAAGTATATTTCGCTAGATGGCAGCAGCGCTCCACCAAAAGGGCGGCTGCAGTACCCAAATATATAGTACTGAGTCTAACCCTAACCCTAAGAGCCTGAGTCTAACCCTAACCCTAAGAGCCTGAGTCTAACCCTCACCCTAAGAGCCTGAGTCTAACCCTAACCCTAAGAGCCTCAGTCTAACCCTAACCCTAAGAGCCTCAGTCTAACCCTAACCCTAAGAGCCTGAGTCTAACCCTAACCCTAAGAGCATAACTCTAACCCTAACCCTAAGAGACTAACCCTAACCCTAACCCTAAGAGTCTAACCCTAACCCTGAGTCTAACGCTAACCCTAACCCTAACCCTAACCCTAACCCTAACCCTAACCCTAACCCTAACCCTAACCCTAAGAGTCTAACCCTAACCCTAACCCTAACCCTAAGAGTCTAACCCTAACCCTGAGTCTAACCCTAACCCTAACCCTAACCCTAAGAGTCTAACCCTAACCCTAAGAGTCTAACCCTAACCCTAACCCTAATCCTAAGAGTCTAACCCTAACCCTAACTCTAACCCTAACAGTCTAACCCTAACCCTAAGAGTCTAACCCTAACAGTCTAACCCTAACCCTAACCCTAACAGTCTAACCCTAACCCTAACCCTAACCCTAACCCTAAGAGTCTAACCCTAACCCTAACCCTAAGAGTCTAACCCTAACCCTAAGAGTCTAACCTTAACCCTAACCCTAACCCTAAGAGTCTAACCCTAACCCTAACCCTAACCCTGACCCTAACCCTAAGAGTCTAACCCTAACCCTAACGCTAACCCTAACCCTAAGAGTCTAACCCTAACCCTACCCTAACCCTAAGAGTCTAACCCTAACCCTAAGAGTCTAACCCTAACCCTAACCCTAACCCTAAGAGTCTAACCCTAACCCTAAGAGTCTAACCCTAACCCTAAGAGTCTAACCCTAAGAGTCTAACCCTAACCCTAACCCTAACAGTCTAACCCTAACCCTAACCCTAACCCCGGCTGAAGAACCCAAGTATATTTCGCTAGATGGCAGCAGCGCTCCACCAACAGCGCCGGCTGCAGTACCCAAATATATTTCGCTAGATGGCAGCAGCGCTCCACCAAAAGGGCGGCTGCAGTACCCAATTACATTTCGCTAGATAGCAGCAGCGCTCCACCAACCGGGCGGCTGCAGTACCCAATTACATTTCGCTAGATGGCAGCAGCGCTCCACCAAAAGGGCGGCTGCAGTACCCAAATATATTTCGCTAGACGGCAGCAGCGCTCCACCAAAAGGGCGGCTGCAGTACCCAAGTATATTTCGCTAGATGGCAGCAGCGCTCCACCAACCGGGCGGCTGCAGTACCCAATTACATTTCGCTAGATGGCAGCAGCGCTCCATCAACCGGGCGGCTGCAGTACCCAAATATATTTCGCTAGATGGCAGCAGCGCTCCACCAACAGCGCCGGCTGCAGTACCCAAATATATTTCGCTAGATGGCAGCAGCGCTCCACCAACCGGGCGGCTGCAGTACCCAAATATATTTCGCTAGATGGCAGCAGCGCTCACCCAACCGGGCCGCCTGCAGTACCCAAGTATATTTCGCTAGATGGCAGCAGCGCTCCACCAAAAGGGCGGCTGCAGTACCCAATTACATTTCGCTAGATGGCAGCAGCGCTCCACCAAAAGGGCGGCTGCAGTACCCAATTACATTTCGCTAGATGGCAGCAGCGCTCCACCAAAAGGGCGGCTGCAGTACCCAACTACATTTCGCTAGATGGCAGCAGCGCTCCACCAACAGGGCCGGCTGCAGTACCCAAGTATATTTCGCTAGATGGCAGCAGCGCTCCACCAACAGGGCCGGCTGCAGTACCCAAATATATTTCGCTAGATGGCAGCAGCGCTCCACAAACCGGGCGGCTGCAGTACCCAAATATATTTCGCTAGATGGCAGCAGCGCTCCACCAACAGCGCCGGCTGCAGTACCCAAGTATATTTCGCTAGATGGCAGCAGCGCTCCACCAACCGAGCGGCTGCAGTACCCAATTACATTTCGCTAGATGGCAGCAGCGCTCCACAAACCGGGCGGCTGCAGTACCCAAATATATTTCGCTAGATGGCAGCAGAGCTCCACCAACAGGGCCGGCTGCAGTACCCAAATATATTTCGCTAGATGGCAGCAGCGCTCCACCAACAGCGCCGGCTGCAGTACCCAAGTATATTTCGCTAGATGGCAGCAGCGCTCCACCAAAAGGGCGGCTGCAGTACCCAAATATATAGTACTGAGTCTAACCCTAACCCTAAGAGCCTGAGTCTAACCCTAACCCTAAGAGCCTGAGTCTAACCCTCACCATAAGAGCCTGAGTCTAACCCTAACCCTAAGAGCCTCAGTCTAACCCTAACCCTAAGAGCCTGAGTCTAACCCTAACCCTAAGAGCATCAGTCTAACCCTAACCCTAAGAGGCTAACTCTAACCCTAACCCTAAGAGACTAACCCTAACCCTAACCCTAAGAGCCTAAGTCTAACACTAACCCTAGGAGTCTAACCCTAACCCTAACCCTAACCCTAAGAGTCTAACCCTAACCCTAACCCTAACCCTAAGAGTCTAACCCTAACCCTGAGTCTAACCCTAACCCTAACCCTAACCCTAAGAGTCTAACCCTAACCCTAAGAGTCTAACCCTAACCCTAACCCTAATCCTAAGAGTCTAACCCTAACCCTAACCCTAACCCTTAGAGTCTAACCCTAACCCTAACCCTAACCCTAACCCTAACCCTAAGAGTCTAACCCTAACCCTAACCCTAACCCTAACCCTAAGAGTCTAACGTTAACCCTGAGTCTAACCCTAACCCTAACCCTAACCCTAAGAGTCTAACCCTAACCCTAAGAGTCTAACCCTAACCCTAACCCTAACCCTAAGAGTCTAACCCTAACCCTAACTCTAACCCTAACAGTCTAACCCTAACCCTAAGAGTCTAACCCTAAGAGTCTAACCCTAACCCTACCCTAACCCTAACAGTCTAACCCTAGCCCTAACCCTAACCCTAACCCTAAGAGTCTAACCCTAACCCTAACCCTAACCCTAAGAGTCTAACCCTAACCCTAAGAGTCTAAACTTAACCCTAACCCTAACCCTAAGAGTCTAACCCTAACCCTAACCCTAACCCTAACCCTGACCCTAACCCTAAGAGTCTAACCCTAACCCTAACCCTAACCCTAAGAGTCTAACCCTAACACTACCCTAACCCTAAGAGTCTAACCCTAACCCTAAGAGTCTAACCCTAACCCTAACCCTAACCCTAAGAGTCTAACCCTAACCCTAAGAGTCTAACCCTAACCCTAACCCTAACCCTAACACTAAGAGTCTAACCCTAACCCTAAGAATCTAACCCTAAGAGTCTAACCCTAACCCTAACAGTCTAACCCTAACCCTAACCCCGGCTGAAGTACCCAAGTATATTTCGCTAGATGGCAGCAGCGCTCCACCAACAGCGCCGGCTGCAGTACCCAAATATATTTCGCTAGATGGCAGCAGCGCTCCACCAACAGGGCGGCTGCAGTACCCAATTACATTTCGCTAGATGGCAGCAGCGCTCCACCAACCGGGCGGCTGCAGTACCCAATTATATTTCGCTAGATGGCAGCAGCGCTCCACCAACAGCGCCGGCTGCAGTACCCAACTACATTTCGCTAGATGGCAGCAGCGCTCCACCAAAAAAGCCGGCTGCAGTACCCAAATATATTTCGCTAGATGGCAGCAGCGCTCCACCAACAGGGCCGGCTGCACTACCCAAGTATATTTCGCTAGATGGCAGCAGCGCTCCACCAAAAGGGCGGCTGCAGTACCCAAGTATATTTCGCTAGATGGCAGCAGCGCTCCACCAACAGGGCCGGCTGCAGTACCCAATTATATTTCGCTAGATGGCAGCAGCGCTCCACCAACCGGGCGGCTGCAGTACCCAAGTATATTTCGCTAGATGGCAGCAGCGCTCCACCAACAGCGCCGGCCGCAGTACCCTAATATATTTCGCTAGATGGCAGCAGCGCTCCACCAACAGCGCCGGCTGCAGTACCCAAATATATTTCGCTAGATGGCAGCAGCGCTCCACCAACAGAGCCGGCTGCAGTACCCAAATGTATTTCGCTAGATGGCAGCAGCGCTCCACCAAAAGGGGCCGGCTGCAGTACCCAAATATATTTCGCTAGATGGCAGCAGCGCTCCACCAACAGGGCCGGCTGCAGTACCCAAATATATTTCGCTAGATGGCAGCAGCGCTCCACCAACAGGGCCGGCTGCAGTACCCAAGTATATTTCGCTAGATGGCAGCAGCGCTCCACCAACCGGGCGGCTGCAGTACCCAATTACATTTCGCTAGATGGCAGCAGCGCTCCACCAAAAGGGCGGCTGCAGTACCCAAATATATTTCGCTAGACGGCAGCAGCGCTCCACCAAAAGGGCGGCTGCAGTACCCAAGTATATTTCGCTAGATGGCAGCAGCGCTCCACCAACCGGGCGGCTGCAGTACCCAATTACATTTCGCTAGATGGCAGCAGCGCTCCATCAACCGGGCGGCTGCAGTACCCAAATATATTTCGCTAGATGGCAGCAGCGCTCCACCAACAGCGCCGGCTGCAGTACCCAAGTATATTTCGCTAGATGGCAGCAGCGCTCACCCAACCGGGCCGCCTGCAGTACCCAAGTATATTTCGCTAGATGGCAGCAGCGCTCCACCAAAAGGGCGGCTGCAGTACCCAATGACATTTCGCTAGATGGCAGCAGCGCTCCACCAAAAGGGCGGCTGCAGTACCCAATTACATTTCGCTAGATGGCAGCAGCGCTCCACCAACAGCGCCGGCTGCAGTACCCAAATATATTTCGCTAGATGGCAGCAGCGCTCCACCAACAGGGCGGCTGCAGTACCCAATTACATTTCGCTAGATGGCAGCAGCGCTCCACCAACCGGGCGGCTGCAGTACCCAATTATATTTCGCTAGATGGCAGCAGCGCTCCACCAACAGCGCCGGCTGCAGTACCCAACTACATTTCGCTAGATGGCAGCAGCGCTCCACCAAAAAAGCCGGCTGCAGTACCCAAATATATTTCGCTAGATGGCAGCAGCGCTCCACCAACAGGGCCGGCTGCACTACCCAAGTATATTTCGCTAGATGGCAGCAGCGCTCCACCAAAAGGGCGGCTGCAGTACCCAAGTATATTTCGCTAGATGGCAGCAGCGCTCCACCAACAGGGCCGGCTGCAGTACCCAATTATATTTCGCTAGATGGCAGCAGCGCTCCACCAACCGGGCGGCTGCAGTACCCAAGTATATTTCGCTAGATGGCAGCAGCGCTCACCCAACCGGGCCGCCTGCAGTACCCAAGTATATTTCGCTAGATGGCAGCAGCGCTCCACCAACAGCGCCGGCCGCAGTACCCTAATATATTTCGCTAGATGGCAGCAGCGCTCCACCAACAGGGCCGGCTGCAGTACCCAAATATATTTCGCTAGATGGCAGCAGCGCTCCACCAACAGCGCCGGCTGCAGTACCCAAATATATTTCGCTAGATGGCAGCAGCGCTCCACCAAAAGGGGCCGGCTGCAGTACCCAAATATATTTCGCTAGATGGCAGCAGCGCTCCACCAACAGAGCCGGCTGCAGTACCCAAATATATTTCGCTAGATGGCAGCAGCGCTCCACCAACAGGGCCGGCTGCAGTACCCAAGTATATTTCGCTAGATGGCAGCAGCGCTCCACCAAAAGGGCGGCTGCAGTACCCAATTACATTTCGCTAGATGGCAGCAGCGCTCCACCAAAAGGGCGGCTGCAGTACCCAATTACATTTCGCTAGATGGCAGCAGCGCTCCACCAAAAGGGCGGCTGCAGTACCCAACTACATTTCGCTAGATGGCAGCAGCGCTCCACCAACAGGGCCG
This sequence comes from Falco punctatus, assembly GCF_963210335.1. Lineage (NCBI taxonomy): Eukaryota > Metazoa > Chordata > Aves > Falconiformes > Falconidae > Falco > Falco punctatus. The sequence goes on from NW_027660158.1 coordinate 179,736, forward strand.
GCTGCAGTACCCAATTATATTTCGCTAGATGGCAGCAGCGCACCACCAACAGGGCCGGCTGCAGTACCCAAATATATTTCGCTAGATGGCAGCAGCGCTCCACAAACCGGGCGGCTGCAGTACCCAAATATATTTCGCTAGATGGCAGCAGCGCTCCACCAACAGGGCGGCTGCAGTACCCAAATATATTTCGCTAGATGGCAGCAGCGCTCCACCAACCGAGCGGCTGCAGTACCCAATTACATTTCGCTAGATGGCAGCAGCGCTCCACCAAAAGGGCGGCTGTAGTACCCAAATATATTTCGCTAGATGGCAGCAGAGCTCCACCAACAGGGCCGGCTGCAGTACCCAAATATATTTCGCTAGATGGCAGCAGCGCTCCACCAACAGCGCCGGCTGCAGTACCCAAGTATATTTCGCTAGATGGCAGCAGCGCTCCACCAAAAGGGCGGCTGCAGTACCCAAATATATAGTACTGAGTCTAACCCTAACCCTAAGAGCCTGAGTCTAACCCTAACCCTAAGAGCCTGAGTCTAACCCTCACCCTAAGAGCCTGAGTCTAACCCTAACCCTAAGAGCCTCAGTCTAACCCTAACCCTAAGAGCCTCAGTCTAACCCTAACCCTAAGAGCCTGAGTCTAACCCTAACCCTAAGAGCATAACTCTAACCCTAACCCTAAGAGACTAACCCTAACCCTAACCCTAAGAGTCTAACCCTAACCCTGAGTCTAACGCTAACCCTAACCCTAACCCTAACCCTAACCCTAACCCTAACCCTAACCCTAACCCTAACCCTAACCCTAAGAGTCTAACCCTAACCCTAACCCTAACCCTAAGAGTCTAACCCTAACCCTGAGTCTAACCCTAACCCTAACCCTAACCCTAAGAGTCTAACCCTAACCCTAAGAGTCTAACCCTAACCCTAACCCTAATCCTAAGAGTCTAACCCTAACCCTAACTCTAACCCTAACAGTCTAACCCTAACCCTAAGAGTCTAACCCTAACAGTCTAACCCTAACCCTAACCCTAACAGTCTAACCCTAACCCTAACCCTAACCCTAACCCTAAGAGTCTAACCCTAACCCTAACCCTAAGAGTCTAACCCTAACCCTAAGAGTCTAACCTTAACCCTAACCCTAACCCTAAGAGTCTAACCCTAACCCTAACCCTAACCCTGACCCTAACCCTAAGAGTCTAACCCTAACCCTAACGCTAACCCTAACCCTAAGAGTCTAACCCTAACCCTACCCTAACCCTAAGAGTCTAACCCTAACCCTAAGAGTCTAACCCTAACCCTAACCCTAACCCTAAGAGTCTAACCCTAACCCTAAGAGTCTAACCCTAACCCTAAGAGTCTAACCCTAACCCTAAGAGTCTAACCCTAAGAGTCTAACCCTAACCCTAACCCTAACAGTCTAACCCTAACCCTAACCCTAACCCCGGCTGAAGAACCCAAGTATATTTCGCTAGATGGCAGCAGCGCTCCACCAACAGCGCCGGCTGCAGTACCCAAATATATTTCGCTAGATGGCAGCAGCGCTCCACCAAAAGGGCGGCTGCAGTACCCAATTACATTTCGCTAGATAGCAGCAGCGCTCCACCAACCGGGCGGCTGCAGTACCCAATTACATTTCGCTAGATGGCAGCAGCGCTCCACCAAAAGGGCGGCTGCAGTACCCAAATATATTTCGCTAGACGGCAGCAGCGCTCCACCAAAAGGGCGGCTGCAGTACCCAAGTATATTTCGCTAGATGGCAGCAGCGCTCCACCAACCGGGCGGCTGCAGTACCCAATTACATTTCGCTAGATGGCAGCAGCGCTCCATCAACCGGGCGGCTGCAGTACCCAAATATATTTCGCTAGATGGCAGCAGCGCTCCACCAACAGCGCCGGCTGCAGTACCCAAATATATTTCGCTAGATGGCAGCAGCGCTCCACCAACCGGGCGGCTGCAGTACCCAAGTATATTTCGCTAGATGGCAGCAGCGCTCACCCAACCGGGCCGCCTGCAGTACCCAAGTATATTTCGCTAGATGGCAGCAGCGCTCCACCAAAAGGGCGGCTGCAGTACCCAATTACATTTCGCTAGATGGCAGCAGCGCTCCACCAAAAGGGCGGCTGCAGTACCCAATTACATTTCGCTAGATGGCAGCAGCGCTCCACCAAAAGGGCGGCTGCAGTACCCAACTACATTTCGCTAGATGGCAGCAGCGCTCCACCAACAGGGCCGGCTGCAGTACCCAAGTATATTTCGCTAGATGGCAGCAGCGCTCCACCAACAGGGCCGGCTGCAGTACCCAAATATATTTCGCTAGATGGCAGCAGCGCTCCACAAACCGGGCGGCTGCAGTACCCAAATATATTTCGCTAGATGGCAGCAGCGCTCCACCAACAGCGCCGGCTGCAGTACCCAAGTATATTTCGCTAGATGGCAGCAGCGCTCCACCAACCGAGCGGCTGCAGTACCCAATTACATTTCGCTAGATGGCAGCAGCGCTCCACAAACCGGGCGGCTGCAGTACCCAAATATATTTCGCTAGATGGCAGCAGAGCTCCACCAACAGGGCCGGCTGCAGTACCCAAATATATTTCGCTAGATGGCAGCAGCGCTCCACCAACAGCGCCGGCTGCAGTACCCAAGTATATTTCGCTAGATGGCAGCAGCGCTCCACCAAAAGGGCGGCTGCAGTACCCAAATATATAGTACTGAGTCTAACCCTAACCCTAAGAGCCTGAGTCTAACCCTAACCCTAAGAGCCTGAGTCTAACCCTCACCATAAGAGCCTGAGTCTAACCCTAACCCTAAGAGCCTCAGTCTAACCCTAACCCTAAGAGCCTGAGTCTAACCCTAACCCTAAGAGCATCAGTCTAACCCTAACCCTAAGAGGCTAACTCTAACCCTAACCCTAAGAGACTAACCCTAACCCTAACCCTAAGAGCCTAAGTCTAACACTAACCCTAGGAGTCTAACCCTAACCCTAACCCTAACCCTAAGAGTCTAACCCTAACCCTAACCCTAACCCTAAGAGTCTAACCCTAACCCTGAGTCTAACCCTAACCCTAACCCTAACCCTAAGAGTCTAACCCTAACCCTAAGAGTCTAACCCTAACCCTAACCCTAATCCTAAGAGTCTAACCCTAACCCTAACCCTAACCCTTAGAGTCTAACCCTAACCCTAACCCTAACCCTAACCCTAACCCTAAGAGTCTAACCCTAACCCTAACCCTAACCCTAACCCTAAGAGTCTAACGTTAACCCTGAGTCTAACCCTAACCCTAACCCTAACCCTAAGAGTCTAACCCTAACCCTAAGAGTCTAACCCTAACCCTAACCCTAACCCTAAGAGTCTAACCCTAACCCTAACTCTAACCCTAACAGTCTAACCCTAACCCTAAGAGTCTAACCCTAAGAGTCTAACCCTAACCCTACCCTAACCCTAACAGTCTAACCCTAGCCCTAACCCTAACCCTAACCCTAAGAGTCTAACCCTAACCCTAACCCTAACCCTAAGAGTCTAACCCTAACCCTAAGAGTCTAAACTTAACCCTAACCCTAACCCTAAGAGTCTAACCCTAACCCTAACCCTAACCCTAACCCTGACCCTAACCCTAAGAGTCTAACCCTAACCCTAACCCTAACCCTAAGAGTCTAACCCTAACACTACCCTAACCCTAAGAGTCTAACCCTAACCCTAAGAGTCTAACCCTAACCCTAACCCTAACCCTAAGAGTCTAACCCTAACCCTAAGAGTCTAACCCTAACCCTAACCCTAACCCTAACACTAAGAGTCTAACCCTAACCCTAAGAATCTAACCCTAAGAGTCTAACCCTAACCCTAACAGTCTAACCCTAACCCTAACCCCGGCTGAAGTACCCAAGTATATTTCGCTAGATGGCAGCAGCGCTCCACCAACAGCGCCGGCTGCAGTACCCAAATATATTTCGCTAGATGGCAGCAGCGCTCCACCAACAGGGCGGCTGCAGTACCCAATTACATTTCGCTAGATGGCAGCAGCGCTCCACCAACCGGGCGGCTGCAGTACCCAATTATATTTCGCTAGATGGCAGCAGCGCTCCACCAACAGCGCCGGCTGCAGTACCCAACTACATTTCGCTAGATGGCAGCAGCGCTCCACCAAAAAAGCCGGCTGCAGTACCCAAATATATTTCGCTAGATGGCAGCAGCGCTCCACCAACAGGGCCGGCTGCACTACCCAAGTATATTTCGCTAGATGGCAGCAGCGCTCCACCAAAAGGGCGGCTGCAGTACCCAAGTATATTTCGCTAGATGGCAGCAGCGCTCCACCAACAGGGCCGGCTGCAGTACCCAATTATATTTCGCTAGATGGCAGCAGCGCTCCACCAACCGGGCGGCTGCAGTACCCAAGTATATTTCGCTAGATGGCAGCAGCGCTCCACCAACAGCGCCGGCCGCAGTACCCTAATATATTTCGCTAGATGGCAGCAGCGCTCCACCAACAGCGCCGGCTGCAGTACCCAAATATATTTCGCTAGATGGCAGCAGCGCTCCACCAACAGAGCCGGCTGCAGTACCCAAATGTATTTCGCTAGATGGCAGCAGCGCTCCACCAAAAGGGGCCGGCTGCAGTACCCAAATATATTTCGCTAGATGGCAGCAGCGCTCCACCAACAGAGCCGGCTGCAGTACCCAAATATATTTCGCTAGATGGCAGCAGCGCTCCACCAACAGGGCCGGCTGCAGTACCCAAGTATATTTCGCTAGATGGCAGCAGCGCTCCACCAAAAGGGCGGCTGCAGTACCCAATTACATTTCGCTAGATGGCAGCAGCGCTCCACCAAAAGGGCGGCTGCAGTACCCAATTACATTTCGCTAGATGGCAGCAGCGCTCCACCAAAAGGGCGGCTGCAGTACCCAACTACATTTCGCTAGATGGCAGCAGCGCTCCACCAACAGGGCCGGCTGCAGTACCCAAATATATTTCGCTAGATGGCAGCAGCGCACCACCAACAGGGCCGGCTGCAGTACCCAAATATATTTCGCTAGATGGCAGCAGCGCTCCACCAACAGGGCGGCTGCAGTACCCAAATATATTTCGCTAGATGGCAGCAGCGCTCCACCAACCGAGCGGCTGCAGTACCCAATTACATTTCGCTAGATGGCAGCAGCGCTCCACCAAAAGGGCGGCTGCAGTACCCAAATATATTTCGCTAGATGGCAGCAGAGCTCCACCAACAGGGCCGGCTGCAGTACCCAAATATATTTCGCTAGATGGCAGCAGCGCTCCACCAACAGCGCCGGCTGCAGTACCCAAGTATATTTCGCTAGATGGCAGCAGCGCTCCACCAAAAGGGCGGCTGCAGTACCCAAATATATAGTACTGAGTCTAACCCTAACCCTAAGAGCCTGAGTCTAACCCTAACCCTAAGAGCCTGAGTCTAACCCTCACCCTAAGAGCCTGAGTCTAACCCTAACCCTAAGAGCCTCAGTCTAACCCTAACCCTAAGAGCCTCAGTCTAACCCTAACCCTAAGAGCCTGAGTCTAACCCTAACCCTAAGAGCCTGAGTCTAACCCTCACCATAAGAGCCTAACTCTAACCCTAACCCTAAGAGACTAACCCTAACCCTAACCCTAAGAGTCTAACCCTAACCCTGAGTCTAACGCTAACCCTAACCCTAACCCTAACCCTAACCCTAACCCTAACCCTAACCCTAACCCTAACCCTAACCCTAACCCTAAGAGTCTAACCCTAACCCTAACCCTAACCCTAAGAGTCTAACCCTAACCCTGAGTCTAACCCTAACCCTAACCCTAACCCTAAGAGTCTAACCCTAACCCTAAGAATCTAACCCTAACCCTAACCCTAATCCTAAGAGTCTAACCCTAACCCTAACTCTAACCCTAACAGTCTAACCCTAACCCTAAGAGTCTAACCCTAAGAGTCTAACCCTAACCCTACCCTAACCCTAACAGTCTAACCCTAACCCTAACCCTACCCTAACCCTAAGAGTCTAACCCTAACCCTAACCCTAACCCTAAGAGTCTAACCCTAACCCTAAGAGTCTAACCTTAACCCTAACCCTAACCCTAAGAGTCTAACCCTAACCCTAACCCTAACCCTAACCCTGACCCTAACCCCAAGAGTCTAACCCTAACCCTAACCCTAACCCTAAGAGTCTAACCCTAACACTACCCTAACCCTAACAGTCTAACCCTAACCCTAAGAGTCTAACCCTAACCCTAACCCTAACCCTAAGAGTCTAACCCTAACCCTAAGAGTCTAACCCTAACCCTAACCCTAACCCTAACCCTAAGAGTCTAACCCTAACCCTAACCCTAACCCTAACAGTCTAACCCTAACCCTAACCGTAACCCCGGCTGAAGAACCCAAGTATATTTCGCTAGATGGCAGCAGCGCTCCACCAACAGCGCCGGCTGCAGTACCCAAATATATTTCGCTAGATGGCAGCAGCGCTCCACCAAAAGGGCGGCTGCAGTACCCAATTACATTTCGCTAGATAGCAGCAGCGCTCCACCAACCGGGCGGCTGCAGTACCCAATTACATTTCGCTAGATGGCAGCAGCGCACCACCAAAAGGGCGGCTGCAGTACCCAAATATATTTCGCTAGACGGCAGCAGCGCTCCACCAAAAGGGCGGCTGCAGTACCCAAGTATATTTCGCTAGATGGCAGCAGCGCTCCACCAACCGGGCGGCTGCAGTACCCAATTACATTTCGCTAGATGGCAGCAGCGCTCCACCAACCGGGCGGCTGCAGTACCCAAATATATTTCGCTAGATGGCAGCAGCGCTCCACCAACAGGGCCGGCTGCAGTACCCAAATATATTTCGCTAGATGGCAGCAGCGCTCCACCAACCGGGCGGCTGCAGTACCCAAGTGTATTTCGCTAGATGGCAGCAGCGCTCACCCAACCGGGCCGCCTGCAGTACCCAAGTATATTTCGCTAGATGGCAGCAGCGCTCCACCAAAAGGGCGGCTGCAGTACCCAATTACATTTCGCTAGATGGCAGCAGCGCTCCACCAAAAGGGCGGCTGCAGTACCCAATTACATTTCGCTAGATGGCAGCAGCGCTCCACCAAAAGGGCGGCTGCAGTACCCAACTACATTTCGCTAGATGGCAGCAGCGCTCCACCAACAGGGCCGGCTGCAGTACCCAAGTATATTTCGCTAGATGGCAGCAGCGCTCCACCAACAGGGCCGGCTGCAGTACCCAAATATATTTCGCTAGATGGCAGCAGCGCTCCACAAACCGGGCGGCTGCAGTACCCAAATATATTTCGCTAGATGGCAGCAGCGCTCCACCAACAGCGCCGGCTGCAGTACCCAAGTATATTTCGCTAGATGGCAGCAGCGCTCCACCAACCGAGCGGCTGCAGTACCCAATTACATTTCGCTAGATGGCAGCAGCGCTCCACAAACCGGGCGGCTGCAGTACCCAAATATATTTCGCTAGATGGCAGCAGAGCTCCACCAACAGGGCCGGCTGCAGTACCCAAATATATTTCGCTAGATGGCAGCAGCGCTCCACCAACAGCGCCGGCTGCAGTACCCAAGTATATTTCGCTAGATGGCAGCAGCGCTCCACCAAAAGGGCGGCTGCAGTACCCAAATATATAGTACTGAGTCTAACCCTAACCCTAAGAGCCTGAGTCTAACCCTAACCCTAAGAGCCTGAGTCTAACCCTCACCATAAGAGCCTGAGTCTAACCCTAACCCTAAGAGCCTGAGTCTAACCCTAACCCTAAGAGCCTCAGTCTAACCCTAACCCTAAGAGGCTAACTCTAACCCTAACCCTAAGAGACTAACCCTAACCCTAACCCTAAGAGCCTAAGTCTAACACTAACCCTAGGAGTCTAACCCTAACCCTAACCCTAACCCTAAGAGTCTAACCCTAACCCTAACCCTAACCCTAACCCTAAGAGTCTAAACCTAACCCTGAGTCTAACCCTAACCCTAACCCTAACCCTAAGAGTCTAACCCTAACCCTAAGAGACTAACCCTAACCCTAACCCTAATCCTAAGAGTCTAACCCTAACCCTAACTCTAACCCTAACAGTCTAACCCTAACCCTAAGAGTCTAACCCTAAGAGTCTAACCCTAACCCTAACTCTAACCCTAACAGTCTAACCCTAACCCTAAGAGTCTAACCCTAAGAGTCTAACCCTAACCCTACCCTAACCCTAACAGTCTAACCCTAACCCTAACCCTAACCCTAACCCTAAGAGTCTAACCCTAACCCTAACCCTAACCCTAAGAGTCTAACCCTAACCCTAAGAGTCTAACCTTAACCCTAACCCTAACCCTAAGAGTCTAACCCTAACCCTAACCCTAACCCTAACCCTGACCCTAACCCTAAGAGTCTAACCCTAACCCTAACCCTAACCCTAAGAGTCTAACCCTAACACTACCCTAACCCTAAGAGTCTAACCCTAACCCTAAGAGTCTAACCCTAACCCTAACCCTAACCCTAAGAGTCTAACCCTAACCCTAAGAGTCTAACCCTAACCCTAACCCTAATCCTAACCCTAAGAGTCTAACCCTAACCCTAAGAATCTAACCCTATGAGTCTAACCCTAACCCTAACAGTCTAACCCTAACCCTAACCCCGGCTGAAGTACCCAAGTATATTTCGCTAGATGGCAGCAGCGCTCCACCAACAGCGCCGGCTGCAGTACCCAAATATATTTCGCTAGATGGCAGCAGCGCTCCACCAACAGGGCGGCTGCAGTACCCAATTACATTTCGCTAGATGGCAGCAGCGCTCCACCAACCGGGCGGCTGCAGTACCCAATTATATTTCGCTAGATGGCAGCAGCGCTCCACCAACCGGGCGGCTGCAGTACCCAACTACATTTCGCTAGATGGCAGCAGCGCTCCACCAAAAAAGCCGGCTGCAGTACCCAAATATATTTCGCTAGATGGCAGCAGCGCTCCACCAACAGGGCCGGCTGCACTACCCAAGTATATTTCGCTAGATGGCAGCAGCGCTCCACCAAAAGGGCGGCTGCAGTACCCAACTACATTTCGCTAGATGGCAGCAGCGCTCCACCAACAGGGCCGGCTGCAGTACCCAATTATATTTCGCTAGATGGCAGCAGCGCTCCACCAACCGGGCGGCTGCAGTACCCAAGTATATTTCGCTAGATGGCAGCAGCGCTCACCCAACCGGGCCGCCTGCAGTACCCAAGTATATTTCGCTAGATGGCAGCAGCGCTCCACCAACAGCGCCGGCCGCAGTACCCTAATATATTTCGCTAGATGGCAGCAGCGCTCCACCAACAGCGCCGGCTGCAGTACCCAAATATATTTCGCTAGATGGCAGCAGCGCTCCACCAACAGAGCCGGCTGCAGTACCCAAATGTATTTCGCTAGATGGCAGCAGCGCTCCACCAAAAGGGGCCGGCTGCAGTACCCAAATATATTTCGCTAGATGGCAGCAGCGCTCCACCAACAGAGCCGGCTGCAGTACCCAAATATATTTCGCTAGATGGCAGCAGCGCTCCACCACCAGGGCCGGCTGCAGTACCCAAGTATATTTCGCTAGATGGCAGCAGCGCTCCACCAAAAGGGCGGCTGCAGTACCCAATTACATTTCGCTAGATGGCAGCTGCGCTCCACCAAAAGGGCGGCTGCAGTACCCAATTACATTTCGCTAGATGGCAGCAGCGCTCCACCAAAAGGGCGGCTGCAGTACCCAACTACATTTCGCTAGATGGCAGCAGCGCTCCACCAACAGGGCCGGCTGCAGTACCCAATTATATTTCGCTAGATTGCAGCAGCGCACCACCAACAGGGCCGGCTGCAGTACCCAAATATATTTCGCTAGATGGCAGCAGCGCTCCACAAACCGGGCGGCTGCAGTACCCAAATATATTTCGCTAGATGGCAGCAGCGCTCCACCAACAGGGCGGCTGCAGTACCCAAATATATTTCGCTAGATGGCAGCAGCGCTCCACCAACCGAGCGGCTGCAGTACCCAATTACATTTCGCTAGATGGCAGCAGCGCTCCACCAAAAGGGCGGCTGCAGTACCCAAATATATTTCGCTAGATGGCAGCAGAGCTCCACCAACAGGGCCGGCTGCAGTACCCAAATATATAGTACTGAGTCTAACCCTAACCCTAAGAGCCTGAGTCTAACCCTAACCCTAAGAGCCTGAGTCTAACCCTCACCCTAAGAGCCTGAGTCTAACCCTAACCCTAAGAGCCTCAGTCTAACCCTAACCCTAAGAGCCTCAGTTTAACCCTAACCCTAAGAGCCTGAGTCTAACCCTAACCCTAAGAGCCTGAGTCTAACCCTAACCCTAAGAGCCTAAATCTAACCCTAACCCTAAGAGACTAACCCTAACCCTAACCCTAAGAGTCTAACCCTAACCCTGAGTCTAACGCTAACCCTAACCCTAACCCTTAGAGTCTAACCCTAACCCTAACCCTAACCCTAACCCTAACCCTAACCCTAAGAGTCTAACCCTAACCCTAACCCTAACCCTAAGAGTCTAACCCTACCCCTGAGTCTAACCCTAACCCTAACCCTAACCCTAAGAGTCTAACCCTAACCCTAAGAGTCTAACCCTAACCCTAATCCTAAGAGTCTAACCCTAACCCTAACTCTAACCCTAACAGTCTAACCCTAACCCTAAGAGTCTAACCTTAACCCTAACCCTAACCCTAAGAGTCTAACCCTAACCCTAACCCTGACCCTAACCCTAAGAGTCTAACCCTAACCCTAACCCTAACCCTAACCCTAAGAGTCTAACCCTAACCCTAACCCTAAGAGTCTAACCCTAACCCTAAGAGTCTAACCTTAACCCTAACCCTAACCCTAAGAGTCTAACCCTAACCCTAACCCTAACCCTAACCCTGACCCTAACCCTAAGAGTCTAACCCTAACCCTAACGCTAACCCTAACCCTAAGAGTCTAACCCTAACCCTACCCTAACCCTAAGAGTCTAACCCTAACCCTAAGAGTCTAACCCTAACCCTAACCCTAACCCTAAGAGTCTAACCCTAACCCTAAGAGTCTAACCCTAACCCTAAGAGTCTAACCCTACCCCTAAGAATCTAACCCTAAGAGTCTAACCCTAACCCTAACCCTAACCCTAACAGTCTAACCCTAACCCTAACCCTAACCCCGGCTGAAGAACCCAAGTATATTTCGCTAGATGGCAGCAGCGCTCCACCAACAGCGCCGGCTGCAGTACCCAAATATATTTCGCTAGATGGCAGCAGCGCTCCACCAAAAGGGCGGCTGCAGTACCCAATTACATTTCGCTAGATAGCAGCAGCGCTCCACCAACCGGGCGGCTGCAGTACCCAATTACATTTCGCTAGATGGCAGCAGCGCTCCACCAAAAGGGCGGCTGCAGTACCCAAATATATTTCGCTAGACGGCAGCAGCGCTCCACCAAAAGGGCGGCTGCAGTACCCAAGTATATTTCGCTAGATGGCAGCAGCGCTCCACCAACCGGGCGGCTGCAGTACCCAATTACATTTCGCTAGATGGCAGCAGCGCTCCACCAACCGGGCGGCTGCAGTACCCAAATATATTTCGCTAGATGGCAGCAGCGCTCCACCAACAGGGCCGGCTGCAGTACCCAAATATATTTCGCTAGATGGCAGCAGCGCTCCACCAACCGGGCGGCTGCAGTACCCAAGTGTATTTCGCTAGATGGCAGCAGCGCTCACCCAACCGGGCCGCCTGCAGTACCCAAGTATATTTCGCTAGATGGCAGCAGCGCTCCACCAAAAGGGCGGCTGCAGTACCCAATTACATTTCGCTAGATGGCAGCAGCGCTCCACCAAAAGGGCGGCTGCAGTACCCAATTACATTTCGCTAGATGGCAGCAGCGCTCCACCAAAAGGGCGGCTGCAGTACCCAACTACATTTCGCTAGATGGCAGCAGCGCTCCACCAACAGGGCCGGCTGCAGTACCCAAGTATATTTCGCTAGATGGCAGCAGCGCTCCACCAACAGGGCCGGCTGCAGTACCCAAATATATTTCGCTAGATGGCAGCAGCGCTCCACAAACCGGGCGGCTGCAGTACCCAAATATATTTCGCTAGATGGCAGCAGCGCTCCACCAACAGCGCCGGCTGCAGTACCCAAGTATATTTCGCTAGATGGCAGCAGCGCTCCACCAACGGGGCCGCCTGCAGTACCCAATTACATTTCGCTAGATGGCAGCAGCGCTCCACAAACCGGGCGGCTGCAGTACCCAAATATATTTCGCTAGATGGCAGCAGAGCTCCACCAACAGGGCCGGCTGCAGTACCCAAATATATTTCGCTAGATGGCAGCAGCGCTCCACCAACAGCGCCGGCTGCAGTACCCAAGTATATTTCGCTAGATGGCAGCAGCGCTCCACCAAAAGGGCGGCTGCAGTACCCAAATATATAGTACTGAGTCTAACCCTAACCCTAAGAGCCTGAGTCTAACCCTAACCCTAAGAGCCTGAGTCTAACCCTCACCCTAAGAGCCTGAGTCTAACCCTAACCCTAAGAGCCTCAGTCTAACCCTAACCCTAAGAGCCTGAGTCTAACCCTAACCCTAAGAGCCTCAGTCTAACCCTAACCCTAAGAGGCTAACTCTAACCCTAACCCTAAGAGACTAACCCTAACCCTAACCCTAAGAGCCTAAGTCTAACACTAACCCTAGGAGTCTAACCCTAACCCTAACCCTAACCCTAAGAGTCTAACCCTAACCCTAACCCTAACCCTAACCCTAAGAGTCTAACCCTAACCCTGAGTCTAACCCTAACCCTAACCCTAACCCTAAGAGTCTAACCCTAACCCTAAGAGTCTAACCCTAACCCTAACCCTAATCCTAAGAGTCTAACCCTAACCCTAACTCTAACCCTAACAGTCTAAGCCTAACCCTAAGAGTCTAACCCTAAGAGTCTAACCCTAACCCTAACCCTAAGAGTCTAACCCTAACCCTAACCCTAACCCTAACCCTAAGAGTCTAACCCTAACCCTAAGAGTCTAACCTTAACCCTAACCCTAACCCTAAGAGTCTAACCCTAACCCTAACCCTAACCCTAACCCTGACCCTAACCCTAAGAGTCTAACCCTAACCCTAACCCTAACCCTAAGAGTCTAACCCTAACCCTAACCCTAAGAGTCTAACCCTAACCCTAAGAGTCTAACCTTAACCCTAACCCTAACCCTAAGAGTCTAACCCTAACCCTAACCCTAACCCTAACCCTGACCCTAACCCTAAGAGTCTAACCCTAACCCTAACGCTAACCCTAACCCTAAGAGTCTAACCCTAACCCTACCCTAACCCTAAGAGTCTAACCCTAACCCTAAGAGTCTAACCCTAACCCTAACCCTAACCCTAAGAGTCTAACCCTAACCCTAAGAGTCTAACCCTAACCCTAAGAGTCTAACCCTAACCCTAAGAGTCTAACACTAAGAGTCTAACCCTAACCCTAACCCTAACCCTAACAGTCTAACCCTAACCCTAACCCTAACCCCGGCTGAAGAACCCAAGTATATTTCGCTAGATGGCAGCAGCGCTCCACCAACAGCGCCGGCTGCAGTACCCAAATATATTTCGCTAGATGGCAGCAGCGCTCCACCAACCGAGCGGCTGCAGTACCCAATTACATTTCGCTAGATAGCAGCAGCGCTCCACCAACCGGGCGGCTGCAGTACCCAATTACATTTCGCTAGATGGCAGCAGCGCTCCACCAAAAGGGCGGCTGCAGTACCCTAATATATTTCGCTAGACGGCAGCAGCGCTCCACCAAAAGGGCGGCTGCAGTACCCAAGTATATTTCGCTAGATGGCAGCAGCGCTCCACCAACCGGGCGGCTGCAGTACCCAATTACATTTCGCTAGATGGCAGCAGCGCTCCATCAACCGGGCGGCTGCAGTACCCAAATATATTTCGCTAGATGGCAGCAGCGCTCCACCAACAGCGCCGGCTGCAGTACCCAAGTATATTTCGCTAGATGGCAGCAGCGCTCACCCAACCGGGCCGCCTGCAGTACCCAAGTATATTTCGCTAGATGGCAGCAGCGCTCCACCAAAAGGGCGGCTGCAGTACCCAATTACATTTCGCTAGATGGCAGCAGCGCTCCACCAAAAGGGCGGCTGCAGTACCCAATTACATTTCGCTAGATGGCAGCAGCGCTCCACCAAAAGGGCGGCTGCAGTACCCAACTACATTTCGCTAGATGGCAGCAGCGCTCCACCAACAGGGCCGGCTGCAGTACCCAATTATATTTCGCTAGATGGCAGCAGCGCTCCACCAACAGGGCCGGCTGCGGTACCCAAATATATTTCGCTAGATGGCAGCAGCGCTCCACAAACCGGGCGGCTGCAGTACCCAAATATATTTCGCTAGATGGCAGCAGCGCTCCACCAACAGCGCCGGCTGCAGTACCCAAATATATTTCGCTAGATGGCAGCAGCGCTCCACCAACCGGGCGGCTGCAGTACCCAAGTATATTTCGCTAGATGGCAGCAGCGCTCCACCAACAGGGCCGGCTGCAGTACCCAAGTATATTTCGCTAGATGGCAGCAGCGCTCCACCAAAAGGGCGGCTGCAGTACCCAATTACATTTCGCTAGATGGCAGCAGCGCTCCACCAAAAGGGCGGCTGCAGTACCCAATTACATTTCGCTAGATGGCAGCAGCGCTCCACCAAAAGGGCGGCTGCAGTACCCAACTACATTTCGCTAGATGGCAGCAGCGCTCACCCAACCGGGCCGGCTGCAGTACCCAATTATATTTCGCTAGATGGCAGCAGCGCTCCACCAAAAGGGCCGGCTGCAGTACCCAAATATATTTCGCTAGATGGCAGCAGCGCTCCACAAACCGGGCGGCTGCAGTACCCAAATATATTTCGCTAGATGGCAGCAGCGCTCCACCAACAGCGCCGGCTGCAGTACCCAAGTATATTTCGCTAGATGGCAGCAGCGCTCCACCAACGGGGCCGCCTGCAGTACCCAATTACATTTCGCTAGATGGCAGCAGCGCTCCACAAACCGGGCGGCTGCAGTACCCAAATATATTTCGCTAGATGGCAGCAGAGCTCCACCAACAGGGCCGGCTGCAGTACCCAAATATATTTCGCTAGATGGCAGCAGCGCTCCACCAACAGCGCCGGCTGCAGTACCCAAGTATATTTCGCTAGATGGCAGCAGCGCTCCACCAAAAGGGCGGCTGCAGTACCCAAATATATAGTACTGAGTCTAACCCTAACCCTAAGAGCCTGAGTCTAACCCTAACCCTAAGAGCCTGAGTCTAACCCTCACCATAAGAGCCTGAGTCTAACCCTAACCCTAAGAGCCTCAGTCTAACCCTAACCCTAAGAGCCTGAGTCTAACCCTAACCCTAAGAGCATCAGTCTAACCCTAACCCTAAGAGGCTAACTCTAACCCTAACCCTAAGAGACTAACCCTAACCCTAACCCTAAGAGCCTAAGTCTAACACTAACCCTAGGAGTCTAACCCTAACCCTAACCCTAACCCTAAGAGTCTAACCCTAACCCTAACCCTAACCCTAACCCTAAGAGTCTAACCCTAACCCTGAGTCTAACCCTAACCCTAACCCTAACCCTAAGAGTCTAACCCTAACTTTAAGAGTCTAACCCTAACCCTAACCCTAATCCTAAGAGTCTAACCCTAACCCTAACTCTAACCCTAACAGTCTAAGCCTAACCCTAAGAGTCTAACCCTAAGAGTCTAACCCTAACCCTAACCCTAAGAGTCTAACCCTAACCCTAACCCTAACCCTAACCCTAAGAGTCTAACCCTAACCCTAAGAGTCTAACCCTAACCCTAAGAGTCTAACCTTAACCCTAACCCTAACCCTAAGAGTCTAACCCTAACCCTAACCCTAACCCTAACCCTGACCCTAACCCTAAGAGTCTAACCCTAACCCTAACCCTAACCCTAAGAGTCTAACCCTAACCCTAACCCTAAGAGTCTAACCCTAACCCTAAGAGTCTAACCCTAACCCTAAGAGTCTAACACTAAGAGTCTAACCCTAACCCTAACCCTAACCCTAACAGTCTAACCCTAACCCTAACCCTAACCCCGGCTGAAGAACCCAAGTATATTTCGCTAGATGGCAGCAGCGCTCCACCAACAGCGCCGGCTGCAGTACCCAAATATATTTCGCTAGATGGCAGCAGCGCTCCACCAAAAGGGCGGCTGCAGTACCCAATTACATTTCGCTAGATAGCAGCAGCGCTCCACCAACCGGGCGGCTGCAGTACCCAATTACATTTCGCTAGATGGCAGCAGCGCTCCACCAAAAGGGCGGCTGCAGTACCCAAATATATTTCGCTAGACGGCAGCAGCGCTCCACCAAAAGGGCGGCTGCAGTACCCAAGTATATTTCGCTAGATGGCAGCAGCGCTCCACCAACAGCGCCGGCTGCAGTACCCAAGTATATTTCGCTAGATGGCAGCAGCGCTCACCCAACCGGGCCGCCTGCAGTACCCAAGTATATTTCGCTAGATGGCAGCAGCGCTCCACCAAAAGGGCGGCTGCAGTACCCAATTACATTTCGCTAGATGGCAGCAGCGCTCCACCAAAAGGGCGGCTGCAGTACCCAATTACATTTCGCTAGATGGCAGCAGCGCTCCACCAAAAGGGCGGCTGCAGTACCCAACTACATTTCGCTAGATGGCAGCAGCGCTCCACCAACAGGGCCGGCTGCAGTACCCAATTATATTTCGCTAGATGGCAGCAGCGCTCCACCAACAGGGCCGGCTGCAGTACCCAAATATATTTCGCTAGATGGCAGCAGCGCTCCACAAACAGGGCGGCTGCAGTACCCAAATATATTTCGCTAGATGGCAGCAGCGCTCCACCAACAGCGCCGGCTGCAGTACCCAAATATATTTCGCTAGATGGCAGCAGCGCTCCACCAACCGGGCGGCTGCAGTACCCAAGTATATTTCGCTAGATGGCAGCAGCGCTCCACCAACAGGGCCGGCTGCAGTACCCAAGTATATTTCGCTAGATGGCAGCAGCGCTCCACCAAAAGGGCGGCTGCAGTACCCAATTACATTTCGCTAGATGGCAGCAGCGCTCCACCAAAAGGGCGGCTGCAGTACCCAATTACATTTCGCTAGATGGCAGCAGCGCTCCACCAAAAGGGCCGGCTGCAGTACCCAAATATATTTCGCTAGATGGCAGCAGCGCTCCACAAACCGGGCGGCTGCAGTACCCAAATATATTTCGCTAGATGGCAGCAGCGCTCCACCAACAGCGCCGGCTGCAGTACCCAAGTATATTTCGCTAGATGGCAGCAGCGCTCCACCAACGGGGCCGCCTGCAGTACCCAATTACATTTCGCTAGATGGCAGCAGCGCTCCACAAACCGGGCGGCTGCAGTACCCAAATATATTTCGCTAGATGGCAGCAGAGCTCCACCAACAGGGCCGGCTGCAGTACCCAAATATATTTCGCTAGATGGCAGCAGCGCTCCACCAACAGCGCCGGCTGCAGTACCCAAGTATATTTCGCTAGATGGCAGCAGCGCTCCACCAACGGGGCCGCCTGCAGTACCCAATTACATTTCGCTAGATGGCAGCAGCGCTCCACAAAAAGGGCGGCTGCAGTACCCAAATATATTTCGCTAGATGGCAGCAGAGCTCCACCAACAGGGCCGGCTGCAGTACCCAAATATATTTCGCTAGATGGCAGCAGCGCTCCACCAACAGCGCCGGCTGCAGTACCCAAGTATATTTCGCTAGATGGCAGCAGCGCTCCACCAAAAGGGCGGCTGCAGTACCCAAATATATAGTACTGAGTCTAACCCTAACCCTAAGAGCCTGAGTCTAACCCTAACCCTAAGAGCCTGAGTCTAACCCTCACCATAAGAGCCTGAGTCTAACCCTAACCCTAAGAGCCTCAGTCTAACCCTAACCCTAAGAGCCTGAGTCTAACCCTAACCCTAAGAGCCTCAGTCTAACCCTAACCCTAAGAGGCTAACTCTAACCCTAACCCTAAGAGACTCACCCTAACCCTAACCCTAAGAGCCTAAGTCTAACACTAACCCTAGGAGTCTAACCCTAACCCTAACCCTAACCCTAAGAGTCTAACCCTAACCCTAACCCTAACCCTAACCCTAAGAGTCTAACCCTAACCCTGAGTCTAACCCTAACCCTAACCCTAACCCTAAGAGTCTAACCCTAACCCTAAGAGTCTAACCCTAACCCTAACCCTAATCCTAAGAGTCTAACCCTAACCCTAACCCTAACCCTTAGAGTCTAACCCTAACCCTAACCCTAACCCTAACCCTAACCCTAAGAGTCTAACCCTAACCCTAACCCTAACCCTAACCCTAAGAGTCTAACCCTAACCCTGAGTCTAACCCTAACCCTAACCCTAACCCTAAGAGTCTAACCTTAACCCTAACCCTAACCCTAAGAGTCTAACCCTAACCCTAACCCTAACCCTAACCCTGACCCTAACCCTAAGAGTCTAACCCTAACCCTAACCCTAACCCTAAGAGTCTAACCCTAACACTACCCTAACCCTAAGAGTCTAACCCTAACCCTAAGAGTCTAACCCTAACCCTAACCCTAACCCTAAGAGTCTAACCCTAACCCTAAGAGTCTAACCCTAACCCTAACCCTAACCCTAAGAGTCTAACCCTAACCCTAAGAATCTAACCCTAAGAGTCTAACCCTAACCCTAACAGTCTAACCCTAACCCTAACCCCGGCTGAAGTACCCAAGTATATTTCGCTAGATGGCAGCAGCGCTCCACCAACAGCGCCGGCTGCAGTACCCAAATATATTTCGCTAGATGGCAGCAGCGCTCCACCAACAGGGCGGCTGCAGTACCCAATTACATTTCGCTAGATGGCAGCAGCGCTCCACCAACCGGGCGGCTGCAGTACCCAATTATATTTCGCTAGATGGCAGCAGCGCTCCACCAACAGCGCCGGCTGCAGTACCCAACTACATTTCGCTAGATGGCAGCAGCGCTCCACCAAAAAAGCCGGCTGCAGTACCCAAATATATTTCGCTAGATGGCAGCAGCGCTCCACCAACAGGGCCGGCTGCACTACCCAAGTATATTTCGCTAGATGGCAGCAGCGCTCCACCAAAAGGGCGGCTGCAGTACCCAAGTATATTTCGCTAGATGGCAGCAGCGCTCCACCAACAGGGCCGGCTGCAGTACCCAATTATATTTCGCTAGATGGCAGCAGCGCTCCACCAACCGGGCGGCTGCAGTACCCAAGTATATTTCGCTAGATGGCAGCAGCGCTCACCCAACCGGGCCGCCTGCAGTACCCAAGTATATTTCGCTAGATGGCAGCAGCGCTCCACCAACAGCGCCGGCCGCAGTACCCTAATATATTTCGCTAGATGGCAGCAGCGCTCCACCAACAGCGCCGGCTGCAGTACCCAAATATATTTCGCTAGATGGCAGCAGCGCTCCACCAACAGAGCCGGCTGCAGTACCCAAATGTATTTCGCTAGATGGCAGCAGCGCTCCACCAAAAGGGGCCGGCTGCAGTACCCAAATATATTTCGCTAGATGGCAGCAGCGCTCCACCAACAGAGCCGGCTGCAGTACCCAAATATATTTCGCTAGATGGCAGCAGCGCTCCACCAACAGCGCCGGCTGCAGTACCCAAATATATTTCGCTAGATGGCAGCAGCGCTCCACCAAAAGGGCGGCTGCAGTACCCAATTACATTTCGCTAGATAGCAGCAGCACTCCACCAACCGGCCGGCTGCAGTACCCAATTACATTTCGCTAGATGGCAGCAGCGCTCCACCAAAAGGGCGGCTGCAGTACCCAAATATATTTCGCTAGACGGCAGCAGCGCTCCACCAAAAGGGCGGCTGCAGTACCCAAGTATATTTCGCTAGATGGCAGCAGCGCTCCACCAACCGGGCGGCTGCAGTACCCAATTACATTTCGCTAGATGGCAGCAGCGCTCCATCAACCGGGCGGCTGCAGTACCCAAATATATTTCGCTAGATGGCAGCAGCGCTCCACCAACAGCGCCGGCTGCAGTACCCAAATATATTTCGCTAGATGGCAGCAGCGCTCACCCAACCGGGCCGCCTGCAGTACCCAAGTATATTTCGCTAGATGGCAGCAGCGCTCCACCAAAAGGGCGGCTGCAGTACCCAATTATATTTCGCTAGATGGCAGCAGCGCTCCACCAAAAGGGCGGCTGCAGTACCCAATTACATTTCGCTAGATGGCAGCAGCGCTCCACCAAAAGGGCGGCTGCAGTACCCAACTACATTTCGCTAGATGGCAGCAGCGCTCCACCAACAGGGCCGGCTGCAGTACCCAAGTATATTTCGCTAGATGGCAGCAGCGCTCCACCAACAGCGCCGGCTGCAGTACCCAAATATATTTCGCTAGATGGCAGCAGCGCTCCACAAACCGGGCGGCTGCAGTACCCAAATATATTTCGCTAGATGGCAGCAGCGCTCCACCAACAGCGCCGGCTGCAGTACCCAAGTATATTTCGCTAGATGGCAGCAGCGCTCCACCAACCGAGCGGCTGCAGTACCCAATTACATTTCGCTAGATGGCAGCAGAGCTCCACCAACAGGGCCGGCTGCAGTACCCAAATATATTTCGCTAGATGGCAGCAGCGCTCCACCAACAGCGCCGGCTGCAGTACCCAAGTATATTTCGCTAGATGGCAGCAGCGCTCCACCAAAAGGGCGGCTGCAGTACCCAAATATATAGTACTGAGTCTAACCCTAACCCTAAGAGCCTGAGTCTAACCCTAACCCTAAGAGCCTGAGTCTAACCCTCACCATAAGAGCCTGAGTCTAACCCTAACCCTAAGAGCCTGAGTCTAACCCTAACCCTAAGAGCCTGAGTCTAACCCTAACCCTAAGAGCCTCAGTCTAACCCTAACCCTAAGAGGCTAACTCTAACCCTAACCCTAAGAGACTAACCCTAACCCTAACCCTAAGAGCCTAAGTCTAACACTAACCCTAGGAGTCTAACCCTAACCCTAACCCTAACCCTAAGAGTCTAACCCTAACCCTAACCCTAACCCTAACCCTAAGAGTCTAACCCTAACCCTGAGTCTAACCCTAACCCTAACCCTAACCCTAAGAGTCTAACCCTAACCCTAAGAGTCTAACCCTAACCCTAACCCTAATCCTAAGAGTCTAACCCTAACCCTAACCCTAACCCTTAGAGTCTAACCCTAACCCTAACCCTAACCCTAACCCTAACCCTAAGAGTCTAACCCTAACCCTAACCCTAACCCTAACCCTAAGAGTCTAACCCTAACCCTGAGTCTAACCCTAACCCTAACCCTAACCCTAAGAGTCTAACCCTAACCCTAAGAGTCTAACCCTAACCCTAACCCTAACCCTAAGAGTCTAACCCTAACCCTAACTCTAACCCTAACAGTCTAACCCTAACCCTAAGAGTCTAACCCTAAGAGTCTAACCCTAACCCTACCCTAACCCTAACAGTCTAACCCTAACCCTAACCCTAACCCTAACCCTAAGAGTCTAACCCTAACCCTAACCCTAACCCTAAGAGTCTAACCCTAACCCTAAGAGTCTAACCTTAACCCTAACCCTAACCCTAAGAGTCTAACCCTAACCCTAACCCTAACCCTAACCCTGACCCTAACCCTAAGAGTCTAACCCTAACCCTAACCCTAACCCTAAGAGTCTAACCCTAACACTACCCTAACCCTAAGAGTCTAACCCTAACCCTAAGAGTCTAACCCTAACCCTAACCCTAACCCTAAGAGTCTAACCCTAACCCTAAGAGTCTAACCCTAACCCTAACCCTAACCCTAAGAGTCTAACCCTAACCCTAAGAATCTAACCCTAAGAGTCTAACCCTAACCCTAACAGTCTAACCCTAACCCTAACCCCGGCTGAAGTACCCAAGTATATTTCGCTAGATGGCAGCAGCGCTCCACCAACAGCGCCGGCTGCAGTACCCCAATATATTTCGCTAGATGGCAGCAGCGCTCCACCAACAGGGCGGCTGCAGTACCCAATTACATTTCGCTAGATGGCAGCAGCGCTCCACCAACCGGGCGGCTGCAGTACCCAATTATATTTCGCTAGATGGCAGCAGCGCTCAACCAACAGCGCCGGCTGCAGTACCCAACTACATTTCGCTAGATGGCAGCAGCGCTCCACCAAAAAAGCCGGCTGCAGTACCCAAATATATTTCGCTAGATGGCAGCAGCGCTCCACCAACAGGGCCGGCTGCACTACCCAAGTATATTTCGCTAGATGGCAGCAGCGCTCCACCAAAAGGGCGGCTGCAGTACCCAAGTATATTTCGCTAGATGGCAGCAGCGCTCCACCAACAGGGCCGGCTGCAGTACCCAATTATATTTCGCTAGATGGCAGCAGCGCTCCACCAACCGGGCGGCTGCAGTACCCAAGTATATTTCGCTAGATGGCAGCAGCGCTCACCCAACCGGGCCGCCTGCAGTACCCAAGTATATTTCGCTAGATGGCAGCAGCGCTCACCCAACCGGGCCGCCTGCAGTACCCAAGTATATTTCGCTAGATGGCAGCAGCGCTCCACCAACAGCGCCGGCCGCAGTACCCTAATATATTTCGCTAGATGGCAGCAGCGCTCCACCAACAGCGCCGGCTGCAGTACCCAAATATATTTCGCTAGATGGCAGCAGCGCTCCACCAACAGAGCCGGCTGCAGTACCCAAATGTATTTCGCTAGATGGCAGCAGCGCTCCACCAAAAGGGGCCGGCTGCAGTACCCAAATATATTTCGCTAGATGGCAGCAGCGCTCCACCAACAGAGCCGGCTGCAGTACCCAAATATATTTCGCTAGATGGCAGCAGCGCTCCACCAACAGCGCCGGCTGCAGTACCCAAGTATATTTCGCTAGATGGCAGCAGCGCTCCACCAAAAGGGCGGCTGCAGTACCCAATTACATTTCGCTAGATGGCAGCAGCGCTCCACCAAAAGGGCGGCTGCAGTACCCAATTACATTTCGCTAGATGGCAGCAGCGCTCCACCAAAAGGGCGGCTGCAGTACCCAACTACATTTCGCTAGATGGCAGCAGCGCTCCACCAACAGGGCCGGCTGCAGTACCCAAATATATTTCGCTAGATGGCAGCAGCGCTCCACCAACAGAGCCGGCTGCAGTACCCAAATGTATTTCGCTAGATGGCAGCAGCGCTCCACCAACCGAGCGGCTGCAGTACCCAATTACATTTCGCTAGATGGCAGCAGCGCTCCACCAAAAGGGCGGCTGCAGTACCCAAATATATTTCGCTAGATGGCAGCAGAGCTCCACCAACAGGGCCGGCTGCAGTACCCAAATATATTTCGCTAGATGGCAGCAGCGCTCCACCAACAGCGCCGGCTGCAGTACCCAAGTATATTTCGCTAGATGGCAGCAGCGCTCCACCAACAGGGCCGGCTGCAGTACCCAAGTATATTTGGCTAGATGGCAGCAGCGCTCCACCAAAAGGGCGGCTGCAGTACCCAATTATATTTCGCTAGATGGCAGCAGCGCTCCACCAAAAGGGCGGCTGCAGTACCCAAATATATAGTACTGAGTCTAACCCTAACCCTAAGAGCCTGAGTCTAACCCTAACCCTAAGAGCCTCAGTCTAACCCTAACCCTAAGAGGCTAACTCTAACCCTAACCCTAAGAGACTAACCCTAACCCTAACCCTAAGAGCCTAAGTCTAACACTAACCCTAGGAGTCTAACCCTAACCCTAACCCTAACCCTAAGAGTCTAACCCTAACCCTAACCCTAACCCTAAGAGTCTAACCCTAACCCTGAGTCTAACCCTAACCCTAACCCTAACCCTAAGAGTCTAACCCTAACCCTAAGAGTCTAACCCTAACCCTAACCCTAATCCTAAGAGTCTAACCCTAACCCTAACCCTAACCCTTAGAGTCTAACCCTAACCCTAACCCTAACCCTAACCCTAAGAGTCTAACCCTAACCCTAACCCTAACCCTAACCCTAAGAGTCTAACCCTAACCCTGAGTCTAACCCTAACCCTAACCCTAACCCTAAGAGTCTAACCCTAACCCTAAGAGTCTAACCCTAACCCTAACCCTAACCCTAAGAGTCTAACCCTAACCCTAACTCTAACCCTAACAGTCTAACCCTAACCCTAAGAGTCTAACCCTAAGAGTCTAACCCTAACCCTACCCTAACCCTAACAGTCTAACCCTAACCCTAACCCTAACCCTAACCCTAAGAGTCTAACCCTAACCCTAACCCTAACCCTAAGAGTCTAACCCTAACCCTAAGAGTCTAACCTTAACCCTAACCCTAACCCTAAGAGTCTAACCCTAACCCTAACCCTAACCCTAACCCTGACCCTAACCCTAAGAGTCTAACCCTAACCCTAACCCTAACCCTAAGAGTCTAACCCTAACACTACCCTAACCCTAAGAGTCTAACCCTAACCCTAAGAGTCTAACCCTAACCCTAACCCTAACCCTAAGAGTCTAACCCTAACCCTAAGAGTCTAACCCTAACCCTAACCCTAACCCTAAGAGTCTAACCCTAACCCTAAGAATCTAACCCTAAGAGTCTAACCCTAACCCTAACAGTCTAACCCTAACCCTTACCCCGGCTGAAGTACCCAAGTATATTTCGCTAGATGGCAGCAGCGCTCCACCAACAGCGCCGGCTGCAGTACCCCAATATATTTCGCTAGATGGCAGCAGCACTCCACCAACAGGGCGGCTGCAGTACCCAATTACATTTCGCTAGATGGCAGCAGCGCTCCACCAACCGGGCGGCTGCAGTACCCAATTATATTTCGCTAGATGGCAGCAGCGCTCAACCAACAGCGCCGGCTGCAGTACCCAACTACATTTCGCTAGATGGCAGCAGCGCTCCACCAAAAAAGCCGGCTGCAGTACCCAAATATATTTCGCTAGATGGCAGCAGCGCTCCACCAACAGGGCCGGCTGCACTACCCAAGTATATTTCGCTAGATGGCAGCAGCGCTCCACCAAAAGGGCGGCTGCAGTACCCAAGTATATTTCGCTAGATGGCAGCAGCGCTCCACCAACAGGGCCGGCTGCAGTACCCAATTATATTTCGCTAGATGGCAGCAGCGCTCCACCAACCGGGCGGCTGCAGTACCCAAGTATATTTCGCTAGATGGCAGCAGCGCTCACCCAACCGGGCCGCCTGCAGTACCCAAGTATATTTCGCTAGATGGCAGCAGCGCTCACCCAACCGGGCCGCCTGCAGTACCCAAGTATATTTCGCTAGATGGCAGCAGCGCTCCACCAACAGCGCCGGCCGCAGTACCCTAATATATTTCGCTAGATGGCAGCAGCGCTCCACCAACAGCGCCGGCTGCAGTACCCAAATATATTTCGCTAGATGGCAGCAGCGCTCCACCAACAGAGCCGGCTGCAGTACCCAAATGTATTTCGCTAGATGGCAGCAGCGCTCCACCAAAAGGGGCCGGCTGCAGTACCCAAATATATTTCGCTAGATGGCAGCAGCGCTCCACCAACAGAGCCGGCTGCAGTACCCAAATATATTTCGCTAGATGGCAGCAGCGCTCCACCAACAGCGCCGGCTGCAGTACCCAAGTATATTTCGCTAGATGGCAGCAGCGCTCCACCAAAAGGGCGGCTGCAGTACCCAATTACATTTCGCTAGATGGCAGCAGCGCTCCACCAAAAGGGCGGCTGCAGTACCCAATTACATTTCGCTAGATGGCAGCAGCGCTCCACCAAAAGGGCGGCTGCAGTACCCAACTACATTTCGCTAGATGGCAGCAGCGCTCCACCAACAGGGCCGGCTGCAGTACCCAAATATATTTCGCTAGATGGCAGCAGCGCTCCACCAACAGAGCCGGCTGCAGTACCCAAATGTATTTCGCTAGATGGCAGCAGCGCTCCACCAACCGAGCGGCTGCAGTACCCAATTACATTTCGCTAGATGGCAGCAGCGCTCCACCAAAAGGGCGGCTGCAGTACCCAAATATATTTCGCTAGATGGCAGCAGAGCTCCACCAACAGGGCCGGCTGCAGTACCCAAATATATTTCGCTAGATGGCAGCAGCGCTCCACCAACAGCGCCGGCTGCAGTACCCAAGTGTATTTCGCTAGATGGCAGCAGCGCTCCACCAACAGGGCCGGCTGCAGTACCCAAGTATATTTGGCTAGATGGCAGCAGCGCTCCACCAAAAGGGCGGCTGCAGTACCCAATTATATTTCGCTAGATGGCAGCAGCGCTCCACCAAAAGGGCGGCTGCAGTACCCAAATATATAGTACTGAGTCTAACCCTAACCCTAAGAGCCTGAGTCTAACCCTAACCCTAAGAGCCTGAGTCTAACCCTCACCCTAAGAGCCTGAGTCTAACCCTAACCCTAAGAGCCTCAGTCTAACCCTAACCCTAAGAGCCTCAGTCTAACCCTAACCCTAAGAGCCTGAGTCTAACCCTAACCCTAAGAGCCTGAGTCTAACCCTCACCATAAGAGCCTAACTCTAACCCTAACCCTAAGAGACTAACCCTAACCCTAACCCTAAGAGTCTAACCCTAACCCTGAGTCTAACGCTAACCCTAACCCTAACCCTAACCCTAACCCTAACCCTAACCCTAACCCTAACCCTAAGAGTCTAACCCTAACCCTAACCCTAACCCTAAGAGTCTAACCCTAACCCTGAGTCTAACCCTAACCCTAACCCTAACCCTAAGAGTCTAACCCTAACCCTAAGAGTCTAACCCTAACCCTAACCCTAATCCTAAGAGTCTAACCCTAACCCTAACTCTAACCCTAACAGTCTAACCCTAACCCTAAGAGTCTAACCCTAAGAGTCTAACCCTAACCCTACCCTAACCCTAACAGTCTAACCCTAACCCTAACCCTAACCCTAACCCTAAGAGTCTAACCCTAACCCTAAGAGTCTAACCCTAACCCTAAGAGTCTAACCTTAACCCTAACCCTAACCCTAAGAGTCTAACCCTAACCCTAACCCTAACCCTAACCCTGACCCTAACCCTAAGAGTCTAACCCTAACCCTAACCCTAACCCTAAGAGTCTAACCCTAACACTACCCTAACCCTAAGAGTCTAACCCTAACCCTAAGAGTCTAACCCTAACCCTAACCCTAACCCTAAGAGTCTAACCCTAACCCTAAGAGTCTAACCCTAACCCTAAC
The DNA here is from genome assembly GCF_963210335.1 of Falco punctatus. Taxonomy (NCBI): domain Eukaryota; kingdom Metazoa; phylum Chordata; class Aves; order Falconiformes; family Falconidae; genus Falco; species Falco punctatus. Next base: position 206,855 of record NW_027660158.1, read on the forward strand.
CCTAACCCTAAGAGTCTAACCCTAACCCTAAGAATCTAACCCTAAGAGTCTAACCCTAACCCTAACAGTCTAACCCTAACCCTAACCCCGGCTGAAGTACCCAAGTATATTTCGCTAGATGGCAGCAGCGCTCCACCAACAGGGCGGCTGCAGTACCCAATTACATTTCGCTAGATGGCAGCAGCGCTCCACCAACCGGGCGGCTGCAGTACCCAATTATATTTCGCTAGATGGCAGCAGCGCTCCACCAACAGCGCCGGCTGCAGTACCCAACTACATTTCGCTAGATGGCAGCAGCGCTCCACCAAAAAAGCCGGCTGCAGTACCCAAATATATTTCGCTAGATGGCAGCAGCGCTCCACCAACAGGGCCGGCTGCAGTACCCAAGTATATTTCGCTAGATGGCAGCAGCGCTCCACCAAAAGGGCGGCTGCAGTACCCAAGTATATTTCGCTAGATGGCAGCAGCGCTCCACCAACAGGGCCGGCTGCAGTACCCAATTATATTTCGCTAGATGGCAGCAGCGCTCCACCAACCGGGCGGCTGCAGTACCCAAGTATATTTCGCTAGATGGCAGCAGCGCTCACCCAACCGGGCCGCCTGCAGTACCCAAGTATATTTCGCTAGATGGCAGCAGCGCTCCACCAACAGCGCCGGCCGCAGTACCCTAATATATTTCGCTAGATGGCAGCAGCGCTCCACCAACAGCGCCGGCTGCAGTACCCAAATATATTTCGCTAGATGGCAGCAGCGCTCCACCAACAGAGCCGGCTGCAGTACCCAAATGTATTTCGCTAGATGGCAGCAGCGCTCCACCAAAAGGGGCCGGCTGCAGTACCCAAATATATTTCGCTAGATGGCAGCAGCGCAACACCAACAGAGCCGGCTGCAGTACCCAAATATATTTCGCTAGATGGCAGCAGCGCTCCACCAACAGGGCCGGCTGCAGTACCCAAGTATATTTCGCTAGATGGCAGCAGCGCTCCACCAAAAGGGCGGCTGCAGTACCCAATTACATTTCGCTAGATGGCAGCAGCGCTCCACCAAAAGGGCGGCTGCAGTACCCAATTACATTTCGCTAGATGGCAGCAGCGCTCCACCAAAAGGGCGGCTGCAGTACCCAACTACATTTCGCTAGATGGCAGCAGCGCTCCACCAACAGGGCCGGCTGCAGTACCCAATTATATTTCGCTAGATGGCAGCAGCGCACCACCAACAGGGCCGGCTGCAGTACCCAAATATATTTCGCTAGATGGCAGCAGCGCTCCACAAACCGGGCGGCTGCAGTACCCAAATATATTTCGCTAGATGGCAGCAGCGCTCCACCAACAGGGCGGCTGCAGTACCCAAATATATTTCGCTAGATGGCAGCAGCGCTCCACCAACCGAGCGGCTGCAGTACCCAATTACATTTCGCTAGATGGCAGCAGCGCTCCACCAAAAGGGCGGCTGCAGTACCCAAATATATTTCGCTAGATGGCAGCAGAGCTCCACCAACAGGGCCGGCTGCAGTACCCAAATATATTTCGCTAGATGGCAGCAGCGCTCCACCAACAGCGCCGGCTGCAGTACCCAAGTATATTTCGCTAGATGGCAGCAGCGCTCCACCAAAAGGGCGGCTGCAGTACCCAAATATATAGTACTGAGTCTAACCCTAACCCTAAGAGCCTGAGTCTAACCCTAACCCTAAGAGCCTGAGTCTAACCCTCACCCTAAGAGCCTGAGTCTAACCCTAACCCTAAGAGCCTCAGTCTAACCCTAACCCTAAGAGCCTCAGTCTAACCCTAACCCTAAGAGCCTGAGTCTAACCCTAACCCTAAGAGCCTGAGTCTAACCCTCACCATAAGAGCCTAACTCTAACCCTAACCCTAAGAGACTAACCCTAACCCTAACCCTAAGAGTCTAACCCTAACCCTGAGTCTAACGCTAACCCTAACCCTAACCCTAACCCTAACCCTAACCCTAACCCTAACCCTAACCCTAACCCTAACCCTAACCCTAACCCTAACCCTAAGAGTCTAACCCTAACCCTAACCCTAACCCTAAGAGTCTAACCCTAACCCTGAGTCTAACCCTAACCCTAACCCTAACCCTAAGAGTCTAACCCTAACCCTAAGAGTCTAACCCTAACCCTAACCCTAATCCTAAGAGTCTAACCCTAACCCTAACTCTAACCCTAACAGTCTAACCCTAACCCTAAGAGTCTAACCCTAAGAGTCTAACCCTAACCCTACCCTAACCCTAACAGTCTAACCCTAACCCTAACCCTACCCTAACCCTAAGAGTCTAACCCTAACCCTAACCCTAACCCTAAGAGTCTAACCCTAAACCTAAGAGTCTAACCTTAACCCTAACCCTAACCCTAAGAGTCTAACCCTAACCCTAACCCTAACCCTAACCCTGACCCTAACCCCAAGAGTCTAACCCTAACCCTAACCCTAACCCTAAGAGTCTAACCCTAACACTACCCTAACCCTAAGAGTCTAACCCTAACCCTAAGAGTCTAACCCTAACCCTAACCCTAACCCTAAGAGTCTAACCCTAACCCTAAGAGTCTAACCCTAACCCTAAGAGTCTAACCCTAACCCTAAGAGTCTAACACTAAGAGTCTAACCCTAACCCTAACCCTAACCCTAACAGTCTAACCCTAACCCTAACCCTAACCCCGGCTGAAGAACCCAAGTATATTTCGCTAGATGGCAGCAGCGCTCCACCAACAGCGCCGGCTGCAGTACCCAAATATATTTCGCTAGATGGCAGCAGCGCTCCACCAAAAGGGCGGCTGCAGTAACCAATTACATTTCGCTAGATAGCAGCAGCGCTCCACCAACCGGGCGGCTGCAGTACCCAATTACATTTCGCTAGATGGCAGCAGCGCTCCACCAAAAGGGCGGCTGCAGTACCCAAATATATTTCGCTAGACGGCAGCAGCGCTCCACCAAAAGGGCGGCTGCAGTACCCAAGTATATTTCGCTAGATGGCAGCAGCGCTCCACCAAAAGGGCGGTTGCAGTACCCAATTACATTTCGCTAGATGGCAGCAGCGCTCCATCAACCGGGCGGCTGCAGTACCCAAATATATTTCGCTAGATGGCAGCAGCGCTCCACCAACAGCGCCGGCTGCAGTACCCAAGTATATTTCGCTAGATGGCAGCAGCGCTCACCCAACCGGGCCGCCTGCAGTACCCAAGTATATTTCGCTAGATGGCAGCAGCGCTCCACCAAAAGGGCGGCTGCAGTACCCAATTACATTTCGCTAGATGGCAGCAGCGCTCCACCAAAAGGGCGGCTGCAGTACCCAATTACATTTCGCTAGATGGCAGCAGCGCTCCACCAAAAGGGCGGCTGCAGTACCCAACTACATTTCGCTAGATGGCAGCAGCGCTCCACCAACAGGGCCGGCTGCAGTACCCAATTATATTTCGCTAGATGGCAGCAGCGCTCCACCAACAGGGCCGGCTGCAGTACCCAAATATATTTCGCTAGATGGCAGCAGCGCTCCACAAACCGGGCGGCTGCAGTACCCAAATATATTTCGCTAGATGGCAGCAGCGCTCCACCAACAGCGCCGGCTGCAGTACCCAAATATATTTCGCTAGATGGCAGCAGCGCTCCACCAACCGGGCGGCTGCAGTACCCAAGTATATTTCGCTAGATGGCAGCAGCGCTCCACCAACAGGGCCGGCTGCAGTACCCAAGTATATTTCGCTAGATGGCAGCAGCGCTCCACCAAAAGGGCGGCTGCAGTACCCAATTACATTTCGCTAGATGGCAGCAGCGCTCCACCAAAAGGGCGGCTGCAGTACCCAATTACATTTCGCTAGATGGCAGCAGCGCTCCACCAAAAGGGCGGCTGCAGTACCCAACTACATTTCGCTAGATGGCAGCAGCGCTCCACCAACAGGGCCGGCTGCAGTACCCAATTATATTTCGCTAGATGGCAGCAGCGCTCCACCAACAGGGCCGGCTGCAGTACCCAAATATATTTCGCTAGATGGCAGCAGCGCTCCACAAACCGGGCGGCTGCAGTACCCAAATATATTTCGCTAGATGGCAGCAGCGCTCCACCAACAGCGCCGGCTGCAGTACCCAAGTATATTTCGCTAGATGGCAGCAGCGCTCCACCAACGGGGCCGCCTGCAGTACCCAATTACATTTCGCTAGATGGCAGCAGCGCTCCACAAACCGGGCGGCTGCAGTACCCAAATATATTTCGCTAGATGGCAGCAGAGCTCCACCAACAGGGCCGGCTGCAGTACCCAAATATATTTCGCTAGATGGCAGCAGCGCTCCACCAACAGCGCCGGCTGCAGTACCCAAGTATATTTCGCTAGATGGCAGCAGCGCTCCACCAAAAGGGCGGCTGCAGTACCCAAATATATAGTACTGAGTCTAACCCTAACCCTAAGAGCCTGAGTCTAACCCTAACCCTAAGAGCCTGAGTCTAACCCTCACCATAAGAGCCTGAGTCTAACCCTAACCCTAAGAGCCTCAGTCTAACCCTAACCCTAAGAGCCTGAGTCTAACCCTAACCCTAAGAGCCTCAGTCTAACCCTAACCCTAAGAGGCTAACTCTAACCCTAACCCTAAGAGACTAACCCTAACCCTAACCCTAAGAGCCTAAGTCTAACACTAACCCTAGGAGTCTAACCCTAACCCTAACCCTAACCCTAAGAGTCTAACCCTAACCCTAACCATAACCCTAACCCTAAGAGTCTAACCCTAACCCTGAGTCTAACCCTAACCCTAACCCTAACCCTAAGAGTCTAACCCTAACCCTAAGAGACTAACCCTAACCCTAACCCTAATCCTAAGAGTCTAACCCTAACCCTAACTCTAACCCTAACAGTCTAACCCTAACCCTAAGAGTCTAACCCTAAGAGTCTAACCCTAACCCTAACTCTAACCCTAACAGTCTAACCCTAACCCTAAGAGTCTAACCCTAAGAGTCTAACCCTAACCCTACCCTAACCCTAACAGTCTAACCCTAACCCTAACCCTAACCCTAACCCTAAGAGTCTAACCCTAACCCTAACCCTAACCCTAAGAGTCTAACCCTAACCCTAAGAGTCTAACCTTAACCCTAACCCTAACCCTAAGAGTCTAACCCTAACCCTAACCCTAACCCTGACCCTAACCCTAAGAGTCTAACCCTAACCCTAACCCTAACCCTAAGAGTCTAACCCTAACACTACCCTAACCCTAAGAGTCTAACCCTAACCCTAAGAGTCTAACCCTAACCCTAACCCTAACCCTAAGAGTCTAACCCTAACCCTAAGAGTCTAACCCTAACCCTAACCCTAACCCTAACCCTAAGAGTCTAACCCTAACCCTAAGAATCTAACCCTAAGAGTCTAACCCTAACCCTAACAGTCTAACCCTAACCCTAACCCCGGCTGAAGTACCCAAGTATATTTCGCTAGATGGCAGCAGCGCTCCACCAACAGCGCCGGCTGCAGTACCCAAATATATTTCGCTAGATGGCAGCAGCGCTCCACCAACAGCGCCGGCTGCAGTACCCAAATATATTTCGCTAGATGGCAGCAGCGCTCCACCAACCGGGCGGCTGCAGTACCCAAGTATATTTCGCTAGATGGCAGCAGCGCTCACCCAACCGGGCCGCCTGCAGTACCCAAGTATATTTCGCTAGATGGCAGCAGCGCTCCACCAACAGGGCGGCTGCAGTACCCAATTACATTTAGCTAGATGGCAGCAGCGCTCCACCAACCGGGCGGCTGCAGTACCCAATTATATTTCGCTAGATGGCAGCAGCGCTCCACCAACCGGGCGGCTGCAGTACCCAACTACATTTCGCTAGATGGCAGCAGCGCTCCACCAAAAAAGCCGGCTGCAGTACCCAAATATATTTCGCTAGATGGCAGCAGCGCTCCACCAACAGGGCCGGCTGCACTACCCAAGTATATTTCGCTAGATGGCAGCAGCGCTCCACCAAAAGGGCGGCTGCAGTACCCAAGTATATTTCGCTAGATGGCAGCAGCGCTCCACCAACAGGGCCGGCTGCAGTACCCAATTATATTTCGCTAGATGGCAGCAGCGCTCCACCAACCGGGCGGCTGCAGTACCCAAGTATATTTCGCTAGATGGCAGCAGCGCTCACCCAACCGGGCCGCCTGCAGTACCCAAGTATATTTCGCTAGATGGCAGCAGCGCTCCACCAACAGCGCCGGCCGCAGTACCCTAATATATTTCGCTAGATGGCAGCAGCGCTCCACCAACAGGGCCGGCTGCAGTACCCAAATATATTTCGCTAGATGGCAGCAGCGCTCCACCAACAGAGCCGGCTGCAGTACCCAAATGTATTTCGCTAGATGGCAGCAGCGCTCCACCAAAAGGGGCCGGCTGCAGTACCCAAATATATTTCGCTAGATGGCAGCAGCGCTCCACCAACAGAGCCGGCTGCAGTACCCAAATATATTTCGCTAGATGGCAGCAGCGCTCCACCAACAGGGCCGGCTGCAGTACCCAAGTATATTTCGCTAGATGGCAGCAGCGCTCCACCAAAAGGGCGGCTGCAGTACCCAATTACATTTCGCTAGATGGCAGCTGCGCTCCACCAAAAGGGCGGCTGCAGTACCCAACTACATTTCGCTAGATGGCAGCAGCGCTCCACCAACAGGGCCGGCTGCAGTACCCAATTATATTTCGCTAGATTGCAGCAGCGCACCACCAACAGGGCCGGCTGCAGTACCCAAATATATTTCGCTAGATGGCAGCAGCGCTCCACCAACCGAGCGGCTGCAGTACCCAATTACATTTCGCTAGATGGCAGCAGCGCTCCACCAAAAGGGCGGCTGCAGTACCCAAATATATTTCGCTAGATGGCAGCAGAGCTCCACCAACAGGGCCGGCTGCAGTACCCAAATATATAGTACTGAGTCTAACCCTCACCCTAAGAGCCTGAGTCTAACCCTAACCCTAAGAGCCTCAGTCTAACCCTAACCCTAAGAGCCTCAGTTTAACCCTAACCCTAAGAGCCTGAGTCTAACCCTAACCCTAAGAGCCTGAGTCTAACCCTAACCCTAAGAGCCTAAATCTAACCCTAACCCTAAGAGACTAACCCTAACCCTAACCCTAAGAGTCTAACCCTAACCCTGAGTCTAACGCTAACCCTAACCCTAACCCTTAGAGTCTAACCCTAACCCTAACCCTAACCCTAACCCTAACCCTAAGAGTCTAACCCTAACCCTAACCCTAACCCTAAGAGTCTAACCCTACCCCTGAGTCTAACCCTAACCCTAACCCTAACCCTAAGAGTCTAACCCTAACCCTAAGAGTCTAACCCTAACCCTAATCCTAAGAGTCTAACCCTAACCCTAACTCTAACCCTAACAGTCTAACCCTAACCCTAAGAGTCTAACCTTAACCCTAACCCTAACCCTAAGAGTCTAACCCTAACCCTAACCCTAACCCTGACCCTAACCCTAAGAGTCTAATCCTAACCCTAACCCTAACCCTAACCCTAAGAGTCTAACCCTAACCCTAACCCTAAGAGTCTAACCCTAACCCTAAGAGTCTAACCTTAACCCTAACCCTAACCCTAAGAGTCTAACCCTAACCCTAACCCTAACCCTAACCCTGACCCTAACCCTAAGAGTCTAACCCTAACCCTAACGCTAACCCTAACCCTAAGAGTCTAACCCTAACCCTACCCTAACCCTAAGAGTCTAACCCTAACCCTAAGAGTCTAACCCTAACCCTAACCCTAACCCTAAGAGTCTAACCCTAACCCTAAGAGTCTAACCCTAACCCTAAGAGTCTAACCCTAACCCTAAGAATCTAACCCTAAGAGTCTAACCCTAACCCTAACCCTAACCCTAACAGTCTAACCCTAACCCTAACCCTAACCCCGGCTGAAGAACCCAAGTATATTTCGCTAGATGGCAGCAGCGCTCCACCAACAGCGCCGGCTGCAGTACCCAAATATATTTCGCTAGATGGCAGCAGCGCTCCACCAAAAGGGCGGCTGCAGTACCCAATTACATTTCGCTAGATAGCAGCAGCGCTCCACCAACCGGGCGGCTGCAGTACCCAATTACATTTCGCTAGATGGCAGCAGCGCTCCACCAAAAGGGCGGCTGCAGTACCCAAATATATTTCGCTAGACGGCAGCAGCGCTCCACCAAAAGGGCGGCTGCAGTACCCAAGTATATTTCGCTAGATGGCAGCAGCGCTCCACCAACCGGGCGGCTGCAGTACCCAATTACATTTCGCTAGATGGCAGCAGCGCTCCACCAACCGGGCGGCTGCAGTACCCAAATATATTTCGCTAGATGGCAGCAGCGCTCCACCAACAGCGCCGGCTGCAGTACCCAAATATATTTCGCTAGATGGCAGCAGCGCTCCACCAACCGGGCGGCTGCAGTACCCAAGTGTATTTCGCTAGATGGCAGCAGCGCTCACCCAACCGGGCCGCCTGCAGTACCCAAGTATATTTCGCTAGATGGCAGCAGCGCTCCACCAAAAGGGCGGCTGCAGTACCCAATTACATTTCGCTAGATGGCAGCAGCGCTCCACCAACCGAGCGGCTGCAGTACCCAATTACATTTCGCTAGATGGCAGCAGCGCTCCACCAACCGGGCGGCTGCAGTACCCAACTACATTTCGCTAGATGGCAGCAGCGCTCCACCAACAGGGCCGGCTGCAGTACCCAATTATATTTCGCTAGATGGCAGCAGCGCTCCACCAACAGGGCCGGCTGCAGTACCCAAATATATTTCGCTAGATGGCAGCAGCGCTCCACAAACCGGGCGGCTGCAGTACCCAAATATATTTCGCTAGATGGCAGCAGCGCTCCACCAACAGCGCCGGCTGCAGTACCCAAGTATATTTCGCTAGATGGCAGCAGCGCTCCACCAACGGGGCCGCCTGCAGTACCCAATTACATTTCGCTAGATGGCAGCAGCGCTCCACAAACCGGGCGGCTGCAGTACCCAAATATATTTCGCTAGATGGCAGCAGAGCTCCACCAACAGCGCCGGCTGCAGTACCCAAGTATATTTCGCTAGATGGCAGCAGCGCTCCACCAAAAGGGCGGCTGCAGTACCCAAATATATAGTACTGAGTCTAACCCTAACCCTAAGAGCCTGAGTCTAACCCTAACCCTAAGAGCCTGAGTCTAACCCTCACCATAAGAGCCTGAGTCTAACCCTAACCCTAACCCTAACCCTAAGAGTCTAACCCTAACCCTAAGAGTCTAACCCTAACCCTAATCCTAAGAGTCTAACCCTAACCCTAACTCTAACCCTAACAGTCTAACCCTAACCCTAAGAGTCTAACCTTAACCCTAACCCTAACCCTAAGAGTCTAACCCTAACCCTAACCCTGACCCTAACCCTAAGAGTCTAACCCTAACCCTAACCCTAACCCTAACCCTAAGAGTCTAACCCTAACCCTAACCCTAAGAGTCTAACCCTAACCCTAAGAGTCTAACCTTAACCCTAACCCTAACCCTAAGAGTCTAACCCTAACCCTAACCCTAACCCTAACCCTGACCCTAACCCTAAGAGTCTAACCCTAACCCTAACGCTAACCCTAACCCTAAGAGTCTAACCCTAACCCTACCCTAACCCTAAGAGTCTAACCCTAACCCTAAGAGTCTAACCCTAACCCTAACCCTAACCCTAAGAGTCTAACCCTAACCCTAAGAGTCTAACCCTAACCCTAAGAGTCTAACCCTAACCCTAAGAATCTAACCCTAAGAGTCTAACCCTAACCCTAACCCTAACCCTAACAGTCTAACCCTAACCCTAACCCTAACCCCGGCTGAAGAACCCAAGTATATTTCGCTAGATGGCAGCAGCGCTCCACCAACAGCGCCGGCTGCAGTACCCAAATATATTTCGCTAGATGGCAGCAGCGCTCCACCAAAAGGGCGGCTGCAGTACCCAATTACATTTCGCTAGATAGCAGCAGCGCTCCACCAACCGGGCGGCTGCAGTACCCAATTACATTTCGCTAGATGGCAGCAGCGCTCCACCAAAAGGGCGGCTGCAGTACCCAAATATATTTCGCTAGACGGCAGCAGCGCTCCACCAAAAGGGCGGCTGCAGTACCCAAGTATATTTCGCTAGATGGCAGCAGCGCTCCACCAACCGGGCGGCTGCAGTACCCAATTACATTTCGCTAGATGGCAGCAGCGCTCCACCAACCGGGCGGCTGCAGTACCCAAATATATTTCGCTAGATGGCAGCAGCGTTCCACCAACAGCGCCGGCTGCAGTACCCAAATATATTTCGCTAGATGGCAGCAGCGCTCCACCAACCGGGCGGCTGCAGTACCCAAGTGTATTTCGCTAGATGGCAGCAGCGCTCACCCAACCGGGCCGCCTGCAGTACCCAAGTATATTTCGCTAGATGGCAGCAGCGCTCCACCAAAAGGGCGGCTGCAGTACCCAATTACATTTCGCTAGATGGCAGCAGCGCTCCACCAACCGAGCGGCTGCAGTACCCAATTACATTTCGCTAGATGGCAGCAGCGCTCCACCAAAAGTGCGGCTGCAGTACCCAACTACATTTCGCTAGATGGCAGCAGCGCTCCACCAACAGGGCCGGCTGCAGTACCCAATTATATTTCGCTAGATGGCAGCAGCGCTCCACCAACAGGGCCGGCTGCAGTACCCAAATATATTTCGCTAGATGGCAGCAGCGCTCCACAAACCGGGCGGCTGCAGTACCCAAATATATTTCGCTAGATGGCAGCAGCGCTCCACCAACAGCGCCGGCTGCAGTACCCAAGTATATTTCGCTAGATGGCAGCAGCGCTCCACCAACGGGGCCGCCTGCAGTACCCAATTACATTTCGCTAGATGGCAGCAGCGCTCCACCAACCGGGCGGCTGCAGTACCCAATTACATTTCGCTAGATGGCAGCAGCGCTCCATCAACCGGGCGGCTGCAGTACCCAAATATATTTCGCTAGATGGCAGCAGCGCTCCACCAACAGCGCCGGCTGCAGTACCCAAATATATTTCGCTAGATGGCAGCAGCGCTCCACCAACCGGGCGGCTGCAGTACCCAAGTATATTTCGCTAGATGGCAGCAGCGCTCACCCAACCGGGCCGCCTGCAGTACCCAAGTATATTTCGCTAGATGGCAGCAGCGCTCCACCAAAAGGGCGGCTGCAGTACCCAATTACATTTCGCTAGATGGCAGCAGCGCTCCACCAAAAGGGCGGCTGCAGTACCCAATTACATTTCGCTAGATGGCAGCAGCGCTCCACCAAAAGGGCGGCTGCAGTACCCAACTACATTTCGCTAGATGGCAGCAGCGCTCCACCAACAGGGCCGGCTGCAGTACCCAAGTATATTTCGCTAGATGGCAGCAGCGCTCCACCAACAGGGCCGGCTGCAGTACCCAAATATATTTCGCTAGATGGCAGCAGCGCTCCACAAACCGGGCGGCTGCAGTACCCAAATATATTTCGCTAGATGGCAGCAGCGCTCCACCAACAGCGCCGGCTGCAGTACCCAAGTATATTTCGCTAGATGGCAGCAGCGCTCCACCAACCGAGCGGCTGCAGTACCCAATTACATTTCGCTAGATGGCAGCAGCGCTCCACAAACCGGGCGGCTGCAGTACCCAAATATATTTCGCTAGATGGCAGCAGAGCTCCACCAACAGGGCCGGCTGCAGTACCCAAATATATTTCGCTAGATGGCAGCAGCGCTCCACCAACAGCGCCGGCTGCAGTACCCAAGTATATTTCGCTAGATGGCAGCAGCGCTCCACCAACCGGGCGGCTGCAGTACCCAAATATATAGTACTGAGTCTAACCCTAACCCTAAGAGCCTGAGTCTAACCCTAACCCTAAGAGCCTGAGTCTAACCCTCACCATAAGAGCCTGAGTCTAACCCTAACCCTAAGAGCCTCAGTCTAACCCTAACCCTAAGAGCCTGAGTCTAACCCTAACCCTAAGAGCCTCAGTCTAACCCTAACCCTAAGAGGCTAACTCTAACCCTAACCCTAAGAGACTAACCCTAACCCTAACCCTAAGAGCCTAAGTCTAACACTAACCCTAGGAGTCTAACCCTAACCCTAACCCTAACCCTAAGAGTCTAACCCTAACCCTAACCCTAACCCTAACCCTAAGAGTCTAACCCTAACCCTGAGTCTAACCCTAACCCTAACCCTAACCCTAAGAGTCTAACCCTAACCCTAAGAGTCTAACCCTAACCCTAACCCTAATCCTAAGAGTCTAACCCTAACCCTAACTCTAACCCTAACAGTCTAAGCCTAACCCTAAGAGTCTAACCCTAAGAGTCTAACCCTAACCCTAACCCTAAGAGTCTAACCCTAACCCTAACCCTAACCCTAACCCTAAGAGTCTAACCCTAACCCTAAGAGTCTAACCCTAACCCTAAGAGTCTAACCTTAACCCTAACCCTAACCCTAAGAGTCTACCCCTAACCCTAACCCTAACCCTAACCCTGACCCTAACCCTAAGAGTCTAACCCTAACCCTAACGCTAACCCTAACCCTAAGAGTCTAACCCTAACCCTACCCTAACCCTAAGAGTCTAACCCTAACCCTAAGAGTCTAACCCTAACCCTAACCCTAACCCTAAGAGTCTAACCCTAACCCTAAGAGTCTAACCCTAACCCTAACCCTAACCCTAACCCTAAGAGTCTAACCCTAACCCTAAGAATCTAACCCTAAGAGTCTAACCCTAACCCTAACCCTAACCCTAACAGTCTAACCCTAACCCTAACCCTACCCCGGCTGAAGAACCCAAGTATATTTCGCTAGATGGCAGCAGCGCTCCACCAACAGCGCCGGCTGCAGTACCCAAATATATTTCGCTAGATGGCAGCAGCGCTCCACCAAAAGGGCGGCTGCAGTACCCAATTACATTTCGCTAGATGGCAGCAGCGCTCCACCAACCGGGCAGCTGCAGTACCCAAGTATATTTCGCTAGATGGCAGCAGCGCTCCACCAAAAGGGCGGCTGCAGTACCCAATTACATTTCGCTAGATGGCAGCAGCGCTCCACCAACCGGGCGGCTGCAGTACCCAACTACATTTCGCTAGATGGCAGCAGCGCTCCACCAAAAGGGCGGCTGCAGTACCCAATTACATTTCGCTAGATGGCAGCAGCGCTCCACCAACAGCGCCGGCTGCAGTACCCAATTATATTTCGCTAGATGGCAGCAGCGCTCCACCAACCGGGCGGCCGCAGTACCAAAGTATATTTCGCTAGATGGCAGCAGCGCTCCACCAACAGCGCCGGCTGCAGTACCCAAGTATATGTCGCTAGATAGCAGCAGGGCTCCACCAAAAGGGCGGCTGCAGTACCCAATTACATTTCGCTAGATGGCAGCAGCGCTCCACCAAAAGGGCGGCTGCAGTACCCAATTACATTTCGCTAGATGGCAGCAGCGCTCCACCAAAAGCGCCGGCTGTAATACCCAAATGTATTTCGCTAGATGGCAGTAGCGCTCCACCAACGGGGCCGCCTGCAGTACCCAAATATATTTCGCTAGATGGCAGCAGCGCTCCACAAACCGGGCGGCTGCAGTACCCAAGAATATTTCGCTAGATGGCAGCAGCGCTCCACCAACAGCGCCGGCTGCAGTACCCAAGTATATTTCGCTAGATGGCAGCAGCGCTCCACCAAAAGGGCGGCTGCAGTACCCAATTATATTTCGCTAGATGGCAGCAGCGCTCCACCAAAAGGGCGGCTGCAGTACCCAATTATATTTCGCTAGATGGCAGAAGAGCTCCACCAACAGGGCCGGCTGCAGTACCCAAATATATTTCGCTAGATGGCAGCAGCGCTCCACCAAAAGGGCGGCTGCAGTACCCAAATATATTTCGCTAGACGGCAGCAGCGCTCCACCAACAGGGCCGGCTGCAGTACCCAAATATATTTCGCTAGATGGCAGCAGCGCTCCACCAACAGCGCCGGCTGCAGTACCCAAGTATATTTCGCTAGATGACAGCAGCGATCCACCAAATGGGCGGCTGTAGTACCCAAATATATAGTACTGAGTCTAACCCTAACCCTAAGAGCCTGAGTCTAACCCTAACCCTAAGAGCCTGAGTCTAACCCTCACCCTAAGAGCCTGAGTCTAACCCTAACCCTAAGAGCCTGAGTCTAACCCTAAGAGCCTGAGTCTAACTCTCACCCTAAGAGCCTGAGTCTAACCCTAACCCTAAGAGCCTGAGTCTAACCCTAACCCTAAGAGCCTAAGTCTAACACTAACCCTAGGAGTCTAACCCTAACCTTAACCCTAACCCTAAGAGTCTAACCCTAACCCTGAGTCTAACGCTAACCCTAACCCTAACCCTAAGAGTCTAACCCTAACCCTAAGAGTCTAACCCTAACCCTAACCCTAACCCTAAGAGTCTAACCCTAACCCTACCCTAACCCTAAGAGTCTAACACTAACCCTAAGAGTCTAACCCTAACCCTAACCCTAACCTTAAGAGTCTAACCCTAACCCTAAGAGTCTAACCCTAACCCTAACACTAACCCTAACCCTAAGAGTCTAACCCTAACCCTAAGAGTCTAACCCTAAGAGTCTAACCCTAACCCTAACCCTAACCCTAACAGTCTAACCCTAACCCTAACCCTAACCCCGGCTGAAGTACCCAAGTATTTTTCGCTAGATGGCAGCAGCGCTCCACCAACAGCGCCGGCTGCAGTACCCAAATATATGTCGCTAGATGGCAGCAGCGCTTTACCAACAGCGCCGGCTGCAGTACCCAAATATATTTCGCTAGATGGCAGCAGCGCTCCACCAAAAGGGCCGGCTGCAGTACCCAAATATATTTCGCTAGATGGCAGCAGCGCTCCACAAACCGGGCGGCTGCAGTACCCAAGTATATTTCGCTAGATGGCAGCAGCGCTCCACCAACAGGGCCGGCTGCAGTACCCAAGTATATTTCGCTAGATGGCAGCAGCGCTCCACCAACCGGGCGGCTGCAGTACCCAAGTATATTTCGCTAGATGGCAGCAGCGCTCCACCAACAGCGCAGGCTGCAGTACCCAACTACATTTCGCTAGATGGCAGCAGCGCTCCACCAAAAAAGCCGGCTGCAGTACCCAAATATATTTCGCTAGATGGCAGCAGCGCTCCACCAACAGGGCCGGCTGCACTACCCAAGTATATTTCGCTAGATGGCAGCAGCGCTCCACCAAAAGGGCGGCTGCAGTACCCAATTACATTTCGCTAGATGGCAGCAGCGCTCCACCAACCGGCCGGCTGCAGTACCCAATTACATTTCGCTAGATGGCAGCAGCGCTCCACCAAAAGGGCGGCTGCAGTACCCAACTATATTTCGCTAGATGGCAGCAGCGCTCCACCAACAGCGCCGGCTGCAGTACCCAATTATATTTCGCTAGATGGCAGCAGCGCTCCACCAAAAGGGCGGCTGCAGTACCCAATTACATTTCGCTAGATGGCAGCAGCGCTCCACCAACAGGGCCGGCTGCAGTACCCAATTACATTTCGCTAGATGGCAGCAGCGCTCCACCAAAAGGGCGGCTGCAGTACCCAATTACATTTCGCTAGATGGCAGCAGCGCTCCACCAAAAGGGCGGCTGCAGTACCCAATTACATTTCGCTAGATGGCAGCAGCGCTCCACCAACAGGGCCGGCTGCAGTACCCAATTATATTTCGCTAGATGGCAGCAGCGCTCCACCAACAGGGCGGCCGCAGTACCCAAATATATTTCGCTAGATGGCAGCAGCGCTCTACCAACAGCGCCGGCTGCAGTACCCAAGTATATGTCGCTAGATGGCAGCAGCGCTCCACCAAAAGGGCGGCTGCAGTACCCAATACATTTCGCTAGATGGCAGCAGCGCTCCACCTAAAGGGCGGCTGCAGTACCCAATTACATTTCGCTAGATGGCAGCAGCGCTCCACCAACAGCGCCGGCTGCAATACCCAAATATATTTCGCTAGATGGCAGTAGCGCTCCACCAAGGGGGCCGCCCGCAGTACCCAAATATATTTCGTTAGATGGCAGCAGCGCTCCACCAAAAGGGCGGCTGCAGTACCCAAATATATTTCGCTAGATGGCAGCAGCGCTCCACCAACCGGCCGGCTGCAGTACCCAAGTATATTTCGCTAGATGGCAGCAGCGCTCCACCAACAGGGCCGGCTGCAGTACCCAAATATATTTCGCTAGATGGCAGCAGCGCTCCACCAACAGCGCCGGCTGCAGTACCCAAATATATTTCGCTAGATGGCAGCAGCGCTCCACCAACAGCGCCGGCTGCAGTACCCAAGTATATTTCGCTAGATGGCAGCAGCGCTCCACCAAAAGGGCGGCTGCAGTACCCAATTACATTTCGCTAGATGGCAGCAGCGCTCCACCAAAAGGGCGGCTGCAGTACCCAACTACATTTCGCTAGATGGCAGCAGCGCTCCACCAACAGGGCCGGCTGCAGTACCCAATTATATTTCGCTAGATGGCAGCAGCGCTCCACCAACCGGGCCGGCTGCAGTACCCAAATATATTTCGCTAGATGGCAGCAGCGCTCCACAAACCGGGCGGCTGCAGTACCCAAATATATTTCGCTAGATGGCAGCAGCGCTCCACCAACAGCGCCGGCTGCAGTACCCAAGTATATTTCGCTAGATGGCAGCAGCGCTCCACCAACGGGGCCGCCTGCAGTACCCATTTACATTTCGCTAGATGGCAGCAGCGCTCCACCAAAAGGGCGGCTGCAGTACCCAAATATATTTCGCTAGATGGCAGCAGAGCTCCACCAACAGGGCCGGCTGCAGTACCCAAATATATTTCGCTAGATGGCAGCAGCGCTCCACCAACAGCGCCGGCTGCAGTACCCAGGTATATTTCGCTAGATGGCAGCAGCGCTCCACCAAAAGGGCGGCTGCAGTACCCAAATATATAATACTGACTCTAACCCTAACCCTAAGAGCCTGAGTCTAACCCTAACCCTAAGAGCCTGAGACTAACCCTAACCCTAAGAGCCTGAGTCTAACCCTAACCCTAAGAGCCTGAGTCTAAACCTCACCCTAAGAGCCTGAGTCTAACCCTAACCCGAGGAGCCTGAGTCTAACCCTAACCCTAAGAGCCTCAGTCTAACCCTCACCCTAAGAGCCTGAGTCTAACCCTAACCCTAAGAGCCTGAGTCTAACCCTAACCCGAAGAGCCTAACTCTAACCCTAACCCTAAGAGTCTAACCCTAACCCTAACCCTAAGAGTCTAACCCTAACCCTGAGTCTAACGCTAACCCTAACCCTAACCCTTAGAGTCTAACCGTAACCCTAACCCTAACCCTAACCCTAACCCTAAGAGTCTAACCCTAACCCTAACCCTAACCCTAACCCTAAGAGTCTAACCCTAACCCTGAGTCTAACCCTAACCCTAACCCTAAGAGTCTAACCCTAACCCTAAGAGTCTAACCCTAACCCTAACCCTAACCCTAAGAGTCTAACCCTAACCCTAACTCTAACCCTAACAGTCTAATCCTAACCCTAAGAGTCTAACCCTAACCCTAACCCTAACAGTCTAACCCTAACCCTAACCCTAACCCTAACCCTAAGAGTCTAACCCTAACCCTAACCCTAAGAGTCTAACCCTAACCCTAAGAGTCTAACCCTAACCCTAAGAGTCTAACCTTAACCCTAACCCTAACCCTAAGAGTCTAACCCTAACCCTAACCCTAACCCTAAGAGTCTAACCCTAAGAGTCTAACCCTAAACCTAACCCTAACCCTAACCCTAAGAGTCTAACCCTAACCCTACCCTAACCCTAAGAGTCTAACC